>NW_027526203.1:247160892-247438392 GCF_048455015.1 Haemaphysalis longicornis | reverse complement strand
GTGGCCGGAGCCTCGGGGCTTCTTTATGCCTTACGTCGCAGGATACATCCTGTGCGGGCAAACAGAGACGCCTGGGCATGGGTTCCTTGCATGCAACACTTCCCACTGCTTTTTGGACGAAATCATACGTTGTTTGGCACAAAATGGCAGGTAACCTGGTCGAGCCTCAGGTATCTAAGTGCGCAAGCGCAATGTCCGGTCCTTCGCGATTGTGTTCTTGTCCTGAGCGTCCACTCTCTATTGGAGGGCACGGGTGGACGCGGTCGAGTGCGCCGTGGGCCCAAAACCCTCCTGGCGCCACTTCGTTCAAAAAGTTAACTGGACGACGAGTGCGCTAGAGGGACCCGAGTCGGACGAGGCACTGCGAGAGGTGGTCAGCCGGCGAGTTATTTTAATACAAAGGAGGAGGAGGAGAAGGAATAACTTTAATTGCACAGCATGTCAGCGCTAAACGCGCTGGATGAGAGTGGATCCCTCTTCACACATTCACCGAGACAAACACACCTGTTTGTCCCCCCTACTTATTCTGTGTAGCACATACGCTGCAGGGAGGAGTGGGCGTTGAAGTCTTATTCATGTTTGTAGAGTTCGCGTAGAGTTCGCGACTTGTTATTGGCGCGTTTTTCTTGATGCTTTGCCAGATTTGTTTTCATGCTACAAGCCTTGTTATTGCCTGTAACCGAGACATTATTCCTATATATTTATGTGTCTGTGTGTCCATGTGCAATAATGACCCTAGGCTGGGCTTTTGCATTTTCACGTCATATCTCTCGCTTCCACGTCAACTGCACCCATATTTGTTTTTGTAAATAAATTCATTGTTGAAGAAAAAAAATTGATAATAGCTCTATCGGATAAACGCCGGTTTCATAACGCGAGGGACCCAGATCCGATTCCCAACCGGGGAGGCGTTTTTTCTTTCCGATTAAAGGCTTTCTGTTCGCGTTGGGCAACCTACGGCCGGGTTAAACAGCTCCGCTGTTGCAAGACGCGAAAAGATAGCCACGACGCTTCGCGTTCTTGCTCCTTAAATGCCAACTGCACCCAAATTTTCGCCAACGCAAAAATTGTTCATCACATATGGTACACATAAAAAAGAGTGCTAATTGAAAAACATTGCGTTTCAAACAAGAACACAGGCGACGCAAATGGCTCGTGAAGATTGGCATTTTCGGAACCGAAACTGGAAGGAAAGGCGGCCATTACCGGTAGCCGTACGTGACGTAGGTAATGGAACGGAAGCGGGCGTGCCCATGCCGGCGGCCGCTCGTAGCAGCCTCCAAATTCTCGTGGTAGCGTCGTGTTTCGCACTGTTATTTCCACAGAAGAACTTCGACTTACATTTTGCCGAGGCTAATGAAGTTAGGGGCAATTCCGACTTCGCGGTGCTATCAACCGAGATGAAATAGCCTGTTGGCAGTTATTTTTGCCTTAGAATACTTGCCGGAGTAGCAGTCCTTGGCGTTGCGAGTAAAAAAAAGCAGGTTGTTTGCTTGTATGATATGGAAAATCAGCTTTGTTACCGGGCGCCTTGGCTATCAGCCCACTTTTTTTTACGGGTGCGAAATGCGCACGGGTGGCGATCAATGATAAACTGTTTTTGCTGTGTATTTACGTGCCGACAGATTTGCGAATATTTTAGGAGCTTTTTTTTCTAAATAAGCCAAATCCGCCTGAACAGAATTTCATAAACAACAGAAAATTTGGTTAATGGGCCTAAATGCAACGCTGTCAAAGGTTATTTCACCTAGCTGACATATAGAACATATCATATAATAGCTTTGACAGCATTGCGTTTGATTTTTGGCCCGGTCAAAAATTTTTGCTCGTTTCTGAAATTCTGTTCAGGCGGATTTGGCTCATTTCGAAAAAAAGCTCCTCATTTGTTCAGTAGCTTTCATTTCGTTGCACATGAAGGATTGAATTGTAAAATCGGTGTGCAAGCGTATGGTGGCTTTCAAAGATAGATGAGGCTCTTGTATTGTAAGCGACGAGCGGCTCGTAAAGGATCGAGACAACTACATGATGGCAGGAACAAGAATGAGTGGAGGGTTTATTGGCATGTCGTTATATAGGCAAGAGCGTGATAACCAATAGCACTGCGCGTGTCGCGCTGTCGTGATAAAGTTTAGGCACACATCGCATGCCCGATACATCCTCTGGGGGGAATACAGAAGCACAACAGTTCACGTTAGTTGATTAAAGTCTTGATCGTAACGAAGCCGGCTTGGTGGCTTGACTGCTCGCCCCGACCTCCTTGGCACCTGCGTTGGTCTTGGAGGGGTTGCCAGCACTGCTTGAGGGGCCCGTAAAGGGTCCGCGCCATCGGCGGACGACGGCTGTTGCTGTGACGGTGCAGGCACTGTAACACCACTGGCGCTGCTCGATGAAGATGCACTAGAGTCGACAGACGTGCTGTCGGGTGAACCGTAGTCGTCATCGTCACTTGCGCCTGCTGCACACTGTTCGCGAGTCGCAAGGAGGTGCCGTCTGTTACGTCGAAACACACGACCATCTTCCGTTTCCACCTCGTAAGACCTCGGAGAAGTTCTTCTAGTCACAGTTCCTTTCGGTGACCATGTTGCGTTCCTAAGCCTTACTACCGACCCTTTATCTAAGGGCGATAAAGGTGTCCCGCTGCTGGACTGGCGATGCTTCTTGACCGCCGTAGACTGCACGTCGCCGAAGTCTGGTACATCAGATCTGAGACGTCTACCTTGAAGTTCTCCGGGGGATCTGCCGTCCTCAAGCGGCGTAGAACGGTAGGCAAGGAGGCCTAGCCAAAAGTCGTCGCCCGAGTCTTCACTTTTCTTCAGGAGGCGCTTCACTATCTGTACACCTTTCTCTGCCAGACCATTAGACTGTGGGTAGTGTGGACTTGACGTAACATGATTGAAGTCATATTTTCTTGCGAATTCTGCAAATTCGTAGCTCGAAAACTGCGGCCCGTTGTCTGTGCACACCTCGAGAGGCACGCCGTACCTGGCGAACATGGCGCTGAGTGCCGCAATCGATGTGTTTGCAGTGGTGTCTCGTAGTTGCTGGACTTCGGGGAAGTTTGAATGCGCGTCATACGCTACGATGTACGAACTGCCCCCAAACGAAAAAATGTCCACACCAACACGGAACCATGCGCACAGTGGGACTGGGCGCATAATTAATGGCTCTTTCGGTTGCTTGTATGAATACTTCCGACACGTAGAGCAACTCTGAACCATCAGGGAGATGTCGTTGCTGAGCCCAGGCCAAAAAACCAGACGCCGTGCTCTCTTTGCATTTCTGCAATCCTAGGTGCCCGGCATGAATTCGTCCTAGGATTTCACGTCGCATGCTTTTTGGTATGACCACTTTTGTTCCCTTTAGCAGTATTCCGTTCACGATGGAAAGCTCCGAGGAAAATGGTTTCAGCTCCCCCTGCACGCTTTCACAATTTGACAGGTTGGATATTACCGTGCTCAGGTAGCAGTCACGAGCAGTTTCGTGCACCAGCTTCTGCCGCGTAGCATCCGTGACCAAGTAGCCCAGGATTTGCACAGCGTGCACCTCCACGTCATCTGCGGCACCAGCGCGGTCGTCCAGCGTAGCCGGTGACGTCCTAGACAACATGTCAGCCAGGATGAGGTGTTTTCCTGGTACGTACTGCAATAGGAAATCGTATTTCAAAAGCCTCAAGAAGAACCTCTGAAGGCAGGGTGGCATCTCACAAATCCCTTTCGCAGCAATGGACAGGAGGGGTTTATGGTCAGTTTCAATGATGATTTTGTGACCGTACACGAATTGGTGAAACTTCTCGCAGCCGAAAGAAATGCTGAGGGCCTCTTTTTCAATCTGCGCGGAACGCTGTTCAGTTTGCGTTAGCGCACGGGATGCATAGGCCACTGGTCGCCACTCGCTACCATGGTGATACTGCAACAGGGCTGCGCCCACGCCGTCTTTTGATGCATCGCACGTTATCTTGGACTGCTTCCGGGGATCAAAAATAGCAAGCACGGGCGTCGTGCTTAGAATCTGCAAAATGGTTTTCCACTCTTTGCGGTGGTTGTCAGTCCATTCAAACACCGCGCGCTGTTTGATAAGCGCACGCAAAAGCGCAGTCCGCTCAGACAAGCGTGGCACGTACTTGGCAAAGTAATTGAGCACACCGAGCATGCGCTGAACGTCGCATTTGTTTTTGGGCTCCGGCGTTTCAAGCACGCTTTTTACAAGCTTTGGGTCTGGCGATATGCCTTCACGCCCTATTATATCGCCAAGGAACTGTATTTCCCTAACCCCAAACTTGCACTTTTTTGCGTTGAACGTTAAGCCTGCCTTTTCGGCCGCCTTCAAGGTTGCCAACAGTCTCTGATCATGTTCTTCTTTGTTCTTCTCCGAATTCTGCCGTCCTTTTTCTTGACAGTGACCAAGGGGCTTACCCAGTCCGTAGGCTCGTTTTCTTTGACGATGATATTCTCGCGCTCCAGTCTATGCAGCTCGTCCTGAAGAGGCTCCCGCAGGGACAGGGGGACACGCCGTGCTGGTTGCACCACAGGAACAGCTGTTGGTTGCAAGACAATGCTGTACGGTTGCTTCAGGCATCCTAAACCCTGAAAGAGGTGCTTGAAATTTTTAACCGGCACATACTCTGAAGCACCTATACTGGCCACTGTGCGCTGAAAAAGGCCCAGGGCTTCACTCGCATCCAGTCCTAGTATGGCTTGACGACCATTTTTGACGACAAAGAACAGCACTGTGGTGGAAGCATTGCCGATGGTCACTTTCTGCGACGTTGCTCCGAAGTGCGCTATGACGCCTCCGTTGTAGGCCCGTAGCACCGAGCTGGTAGCCGTCAGTTGCTCGGCAGCACGTAGTTTCCTATACACTGAAAATGGGAGGAGGCTGGCCTGTGACCCGGTGTCTACTTTGAGAGACACCTTTTTGCCCGCAACCTCAGCTTCAACCATCCAGTCTTTGCTTCCTCCCTTCCGAGCGCCGACCTCAAGGATGGCGAAGTTATCATCAAAGTCGTCTTTGCTGACATCGGCAATTTTAGATGTTCCTGGACAGCACACTGCAAAATGGTGAAGCAAGTGGCACACGTTGCATTTCTTTCCGTATGCCGGGCACTGCCGCGGTCTGTGGCGCCGGTCGCACTTTTTGCAGCGGTACTGAGTGTTGCTATCCCGGGCATTTTTGCCTTTTGGTACATATGCGGGCCCTGCAATAGTATCAATATTGCTGTGCGTAGCGCCCCAGACCTCGTTTCTCTGCGTCACAGATTCGGCTACCTTGCAAAATTCTTCTGCCTTCCCTAACGTTAACTGCTGTTCCCAAAGCATTTTTTCGCGCAACTTCGGGTTATTCGTGCCGAACACTATTTGGTCCCGGATCATAGAATCACGCTGGTCTCCAAAATTGCACTGCCCAGCTTGCTTCTTGAGGTCTCGAACAAATTTTTCAAACGGTTCTCCGTCTGCTTGCCTCCTCGAGCGAAACACATATCGTTCATGCACTTCGTTGCTCACCTCGGAACAGTAGGACTCGAAGTTGCTAACAACGGTTGCGTAGTCTTCCTTGCATTCCTGTGCTTCAAACGTGAAGGTGTTGAACACGTCCAAGGCGTCGTCACCCGCCACGCTCAGGAGAAGCGCCGCTTTTGCCGCTTCACTCCGAGGTTGCTCTTTCGTTGTGGTCGCCACGAGAAACAGGTCAAACTTCTGTTTGAAGCGTTTCCATTGCTCGGAGAGGTTGCCGGTCAGTTGCAAGGGTGGCGGAGCCTTCAGTAATTCCATCGTTGTCGTTGCCCCGATCCCACTTCTGGCACCATGTATTGTAAGCGACGAGCGGCTCGTAAAGGATCGAGACAACTACATGATGGCAGGAACAAGAATGAGTGGAGGGTTTATTGGCATGTCGTTATATAGGCAAGAGCGTGATAACAACCAAGAGCACTGCGCGTGTCGCGCTGTCGTGATAAAGTTTAGGCACACAGCGCATGCCCGATACAGCTCTGAAGCGCGAAAAGTTACCTATGTACCACAATTTGGTACTTTCACCAGGGACATGTGCAGTTGATAACATTTTAATTTCAGGTAGACTAAGTTTAACACTCTACAAAAGTAAGCACTTAATTTTTAATAAAAAATATGGTCATCTATCATTTAATTTAGCAGGGGATCAGTTTCGTTAGCTTTCGCCCTTCGCGAAGATAACGGCCGATCTTTGTTCAGATATATTTGTTAACATGAGCAAGGCTGGTTTTAGTTCGCTCAGCGAGGGCGGAAAAGGTAGCACTAAATGTTTCTACCGGCGCGTAAAACAACTCAAGTTAGGTCGTCCAATGGTTGGAGTTGGAGTGGGGCCAGCCCAGATACGAGAAGTATTGCCGCGGGAGTGGAAGTGGTCAAGGATTTATAAGAGATTTTTTTTTGTGGCAGATACAATAGAAATGATAAATGAACAGGCAAGTGCGGCTCCTTTCGCACTATTTTTGTGAGTGAAAATATTATTTTTAAGTGAAAAGGTTTTGCTAACTCCACAAACATCGCAAGCGCGCGTAATTTTTTGGCTTCTAAAAAATTGCGGGTATTGCAACCAATGCGGTTAGTTCTGAAACATGTGGTGCTCATGGCGGGACAGCGCGGCGATGTAGCAGATAAATGCCCAGCGAACGCATCCCTGCGTACGGCAGCGCCCCATGCCAGTCTCCGGACAAGCGCGAGCTCTAGGGAACAAGTTCCTCTTCTCCGTCACAGGACATTCGGAACTTGTTTTGACGACTCGCCGCCAGGTGCAAACGTCGTCTGCTCGGAGCTACTTTGAACGCTTGCAGTTATTATGCTAAGTGCGTATCTGGATTAGAAATTCGCCATAGTGATTTTTACCGCATTAACAACTTATTCGGATGTGATTTGGGCAAAAAAAAAAAAAAAAAGAAGGAAGCTCACACTAACACTTGAAGGTAAAACTTGAATGTAGCGAAGCCAATTTGCTTCTTATTCAGTGCTACAACGACCTTTACTTCGCCATTGTTGCTATGTGTGAGCTTCCTTCATTATTTTGGAAGTGATAATCATTGGACACCACCTTGGAGGGGTGTACGCTATGACGTGTCTTTCTCGCTCCGAGCAAGTGTTGCCACTATTACGGTGAACGCTGAAGTTTCTTTTAAAGCAAAGCTTTTTACCTCTACCCCCCAAGGGCTCTTTCGCGACCGTTGGTGTCACCAGAAAACTCCAGCGAACAATAAAAGAATTTACTGGCACCGCCGGGAATCGAACCTGGAACTAATAGGCTAACAAAGTGAGAGTCCGTCGTCTTGCCGATTTAGCTACGAGACCACGCGAAGACGGGGAATACAGGTGGTGTACTCACCAACCACATCTACGGGTTTACCCCCTGCGTTCTCGCTGAATGCCACGTGAAAGCGTCACGCGACCACTCATGCCCGTCTAGCGGCCCTGTGCGCACGTTGCTCATGTGCTAAGAGTTACAAAAATTAAAGGAAGCTGGCACCAATGCATGGGTTCTCACTTGTAGTATGCCAATGAGCTAAAGCCTGCGGCCTCCAGTGTTCACGTAAAAAATCGCAGCTCCTTGTCGTCCGCCCTCACGCCAAATAAAGGAATACATTCAAATACTCCTTGATGGCCAGGCCATCACTCCAAGCCCCAGCATCAAGATCCTGGGCCTACATCTCAAGGCTAACACCAAGAGTGACGTCTCCTTCCAGCATCTCTAAAACAGTATCAATCAAATTATACACATGATTAGGCTAGTTGCCAACGAGAAGCGAGGCCTAAAGGAATCCGGTACCTTTCAATTAATTCAAGCTTTTGTCCTCTCGAGAGTCACTTACGTCAATTCCCTGTCTTCTTCTCGACAAGGAAGACTAAATAATGATTAGAAAGGCGGTCGAGCAGACCATTGGTCTTCTTATGAGTGCGCCCACATAGAGGCTGCTTAGCACGGGGATCCACAACACGGTGGAAGAGCTGATAGAAGGCCATGTTTCTAACCAGAACATCCGACTCAGAACTGCGGTGCGTAACTGCATGCTTCACCAGATTGGCTGGGCAGCCCAGAATGTCACTCCGCTTGACGTACTACCAGACTCTTGGCGACCAAAACTAAAGATGCTCTTTTTGATTCGAAATATGAACCCCTCACACGACGAGGGTCACCGAAAAACACGGGCTCAAGCGCTAAACACCCTCGGTGGGGATCATGCAGTTATATACACAGACGCCTCCAAACATCGAGGGCAGCAATACGCCGTCATCAGAGCTACCTCCAGAACCAACCTCCTCGCGTGTACCTCGCTTAGGACCCAAGAAATGACGGCAGCAGAACAGACAGCCATCACCTTGGCTCTCACTCAACCGGAGAGTAATTCGGAGGGTAGTCACCGATTCCATGCAAGCCTACTGGAATAACCAGTCGAGTTGGGTGTCCTGACCTGCACTGCGCGGGCTAAAAAACCACTCCCCAAACGGTTACATACAGATCATCTGGACACCCCCTCACGCTTCAATGGAGGGCAACAAATATGCCCACCCGACAAGCCTGCGCTTTTACCTACCGTGCTATGGAGCTGCACGACGACAGTCATCTGCTTGTCACGCTCAGGGAGATAACACAGCATTATCGCCTTCTGATACAGACCGTAGCTTCGCCTTACCCTGACCTTTCCAGGGAACAACAAACTACCCTACGGCTCATACAATCCGGGCTCCTTCCCACAGCCTACGCGTCTTCACTTAATGTATCCGAATCGCTACGACGCTGAATGTAAATTTTGCTCAGAAGTAGGAACACTCGGCCGCGTAATCGGGGTGTGCGACTTTAGCCCTGAGCAACCTCCTCTCTTTCCGTCAACTACCCAACAAGAGCAATAGGAGATGCTGCTGTCCAGGCCCTGTCTACCTACCCAGCTCCAGCGGGTGGACAGAACACAGTCCGCGCGGAATGAATATGGGCCCCACAGAAGAAGGAATCACTCCCCAGGGCTGCACTCTGGGCCGTTCAGAAACCTGAACAGAAGAATTTCTTCCACCTCCACCTCCTTCTCTGCCGCCAATCTCGCCGCCTCCGTCCGCGGCGCAGAGACGGAGAAGTCAGATCGTCTAACAGCGGGTTGGAGCTTTAATTTTATGAAAAAAAGTGTCCACGCTTGTGCTACACAAATACAACTCAACCAAACACCGTTCATGCATCATGCATTAATTTAACCTTACCAAGAATATCTCTTTGAAGTAATAAATGGTGTTGTTAAGTGCAATTCACTTTTCTCTGGTTTTACTATTTGTAGAGCAATGTGAGTGAATTAAAGTGACGTCGCATGGGAAATCGCCATGGGTGCCGTTTACAGCTTTGCTTTCCAACCACATTCACGGGGTGGATTGGCGCGATTTAAAGCAAAGCTTTTTACCTCTACCCCCCAAGGCTTCTTTCGCGACCGTTGGTGTCACCAGAAAACTCCAGCGAACAATAAAAGAATTTACTGGCACCGCCGGGAATCGAACCTGGAACTAATAGGCTAACAAAGTCAGAGTCCGTCGTCTTACTGATTTAGCTACGAGACCACGCGAAGACGGGGAATACAGGTGGTGTACTCACCAACCACATCTACGGGTTTACCCCCTGCGTTCTCGCTGAATGCCACGTGAAAGCGTCACGCGACCACTCATGCCCGTCTAGCGGCCCTGTGTGCACGTTGCTCATGTGCTAAGAGTTACAAAAATTAAAGGAAGCTGGCACCAATGCATGGGTTCTCACTTGTAGTATGCCAATGAGCTAAAGCCTGCGGCCTCCAGTGTTCACGTAAAAAATCGCAGCTCCTTGTCGTCCGTCCTCACGCCAAATAAAGGAATACATTCAAATACTCCTTGATGGCCAGGTCATCACTCCAAGCCCCAGCATCAAGATCCTGGGCCTACATCTCAAGGCTAACACCAAGAGTGACGTCTCCTTCCAGCATCTCTAAAACTGTATCAATCAAATTATACACATGATCAGGCTAGTTGCCAACGAGAAGCGAGGCCTAAAGGAATCCGGTACCTTTCAATTAATTCAAGCTTTTGTCCTCTCGAGAGTCACTTACGTCAATTCCCTGTCTTCTTCTCGACAAGGAAGACTAAATAATGATTAGAAAGGCGGTAGAGCAGACCATTGGTCTTCTTATGAGTGCGCCCACATAGAGGCTGCTTAGCACGGGGATCCACAACACGGTGGAAGAGCTGATAGAAGGCCATGTTTCTAACCAGAACATCCGACTCAGAACTGCGGTGCGTAACTGCATGCTTCACCAGATTGGCTGGGCAGCCCAGAATGTCACTCCGCTTGACGTACTACCAGACTCTTGGCGACCAAAACTAAAGATGCTCTCTTTGCTTAGAAATATGAACCCCTCACACGACGAGGGTCACCGAAAAACACGGGCTCAAGCGCTAAACACCACCCTCGGTGGGGATCATGCAGTTATCTACACAGACGCCTCCAAACATCGAGGGCAGCAATACGCCGTCATCAGAGCTACCTCCAGAACCAACCTCCTCGCGTGTACCTCGCTTAGGACCCAAGAAATGACGGCAGCAGAACAGACAGCCATCACCTTGGCTCTCACTCAACCGGAGAGTAATTCGGAGGGTAGTCACCGATTCCATGCAAGCCTACTGGAATAACCAGTCGAGTTGGGTGTCCTGACCTGCACTGCGCGGGCTAAAAAACCACTCCCCAAACGGTTACATACAGATCATCTGGACACCCCCTCACGCTTCAATGGAGGGCAACAAATATGCCCACCCGACAAGCCTGCGCTTTTACCTACCGTGCTATGGAGCTGCACGACGACAGTCATCTGCTTGTCACGCTCAGGGAGATAACACAGCATTATCGCCTTCTGATACAGACCGTAGCTTCGCCTTACCCTGACCTTTCCAGGGAACAACAAACTACCCTACGGCTCATACAATCCGGGCTCCTTCCCACAGCCTACGCGTCTTCACTTAATGTATCCGAATCGCTACGACGCTGAATGTAAATTTTGCTCAGAAGTAGGAACACTCGGCCGCGTAATCGGGGTGTGCGACTTTAGCCCTGAGCAACCTCCTCTCTTTCCGTCAACTACCCAACAAGAGCAATAGGAGATGCTGCTGTCCAGGCCCTGTCTACCTACCCAGCTCCAGCGGGTGGACAGAACACAGTCCGCGCGGAATGAATATGGGCCCCACAGAAGAAGGAATCACTCCCCAGGGCTGCACTCTGGGCCGTTCAGAAACCTGAACAGAAGAATTTCTTCCACCTCCACCTCCTTCTCTGCCGCCAATCTCGCCGCCTCCGTCCGCGGCGCAGAGACGGAGAAGTAAGATCGTCTAACAGCGGGTTGGAGCTTTAATTTTATGAAAAAAAGTGTCCACGCTTGTGCTACACAAATACAACTCAACCAAACACCGTTCATGCATCATGCATTAATTTAACCTTACCAAGAATATCTCTTTGAAGTAATAAATGGTGTTGTTAAGTGCAATTCACTTTTCTCTGGTTTTACTATTTGTAGAGCAATGTGAGTGAATTAAAGTGACGTCGCATGGGAAATCGCCATGGGTGCCGTTTACAGCTTTGCTTTCCAACCACATTCACGGGGTGGATTGGCGCGATTTTTTTTTTTTTTGCCTCTCTCCGCAAATCTCCCTAAGTGGGTATGATTGGCTTGAAAAATGTGCGCGGGGGCGCTGGGTGGTCACCGTGAGGCATGCACACACGAGCGCTAGGCATTTTTTTTTTGTTTTTGTTAAATGCCGGGCGGTCGCCACGAGGCCCGCGCTCACGTGCACGCACTCGGAAATTGCTTGGTATCTTTAACTGCGGATACGACAAATTACGATTTTCTAAACAGCTTCGCTGTTAAAAATCTTTGAGTGCAATTGGCCTTTAAGCCGAGAAGAGCACTTTGATGTGGAATCCTTCGAATACGGCAGTCCAAACTATAGCAGCGCCACACACGCCTTACAAACCAAAACCTGGCGATGGAACTGTATATCTCTCAGGCGCATGCAAAATAGCTAACCTCCTCGAACTCGCTAAACAAAATCAACCAGATGTAATAGCCCTCCAGGAAACCTGCAGTACTAACATTCACCTTCAAGGATACAACGCCTTTAGCAGAACACAGCGTACCTAAGTATTGACTGAAAGGACCCTTACTACCAACTTGCACTATATCGCGAGCACGAACGGGGAACAAGACACTTGTTGAAAGCTTACGTCACAGAAAGACTCAGCAAAGCCTCCACATTCCGTGCGTCTACAGCCCCACTAGAGATGAGCTACCGGACTTTGAGGGTTTTCTGAGGGAAATCAAGAAGCTCACGAAAGGGCTTCGGAAGAATTAAATGCTCCACACACGTTGGGGGGTATGGGGGCGTACCCGCCAACCACCAAGAAAAGGGACCCGTATCTACGACGCAGCCCAATCTCACCACTAAATTCTGCGGAACGATCCGCTGCTACCAACCCGCGCAGGAAACAGAGTCTGATCCCGACCTCACCTTTACACACGGCATCCTTCAGGCGGGATGGACACGACTCGAGGAGACGCTGGGAAGTGATCATCACATACTACAACTCAAACTAGCCCATGAAAAACAAAAACAAGAACAAAAAAAATCGCGCCAATCCACCCCGTGAATGTGGTTGGAAAGCAAAGCTGTAAACGGCACCCATGGCGATTTCCCATGCGACGTCACTTTAATTCACTCACATTGCTCTACAAATAGTAAAACCAGAGAAAAGTGAATTGCACTTAACAACACCATTTATTACTTCAAAGAGATATTCTTGGTAAGGTTAAATTAATGCATGATGCATGAACGGTGTTTGGTTGAGTTGTATTTGTGTAGCACAAGCGTGGACACTTTTTTTCATAAAATTAAAGCTCCAACCCGCTGTTAGACGATCTGACTTCTCCGTCTCTGCGCCGCGGACGGAGGCGGCGAGATTGGCGGCAGAGAAGGAGGTGGAGGTGGAAGAAATTCTTCTGTTCAGGTTTCTGAACGGCCCAGAGTGCAGCCCTGGGGAGTGATTCCTTCTTCTGTGGGGCCCATATTCATTCCGCGCGGACTGTGTTCTGTCCACCCGCTGGAGCTGGGTAGGTAGACAGGGCCTGGACAGCAGCATCTCCTATTGCTCTTGTTGGGTAGTTGACGGAAAGAGAGGAGGTTGCTCAGGGCTAAAGTCGCACACCCCGATTACGCGGCCGAGTGTTCCTACTTCTGAGCAAAATTTACATTCAGCGTCGTAGCGATTCGGATACATTAAGTGAAGACGCGTAGGCTGTGGGAAGGAGCCCGGATTGTATGAGCCGTAGGGTAGTTTGTTGTTCCCTGGAAAGGTCAGGGTAAGGCGAAGCTACGGTCTGTATCAGAAGGCGATAATGCTGTGTTATCTCCCTGAGCGTGACAAGCAGATGACTGTCGTCGTGCAGCTCCATAGCACGGTAGGTAAAAGCGCAGGCTTGTCGGGTGGGCATATTTGTTGCCCTCCATTGAAGCGTGAGGGGGTGTCCAGATGATCTGTATGTAACCGTTTGGGGAGTGGTTTTTTAGCCCGCGCAGTGCAGGTCAGGACACCCAACTCGACTGGTTATTCCAGTAGGCTTGCATGGAATCGGTGACTACCCTCCGAATTACTCTCCGGTTGAGTGAGAGCCAAGGTGATGGCTGTCTGTTCTGCTGCCGTCATTTCTTGGGTCCTAAGCGAGGTACACGCGAGGAGGTTGGTTCTGGAGGTAGCTCTGATGACGGCGTATTGCTGCCCTCGATGTTTGGAGGCGTCTGTGTATATAACTGCATGATCCCCACCGAGGGTGTTTAGCGCTTGAGCCCGTGTTTTTCGGTGACCCTCGTCGTGTGAGGGGTTCATATTTCGAATCAAAAAGAGCATCTTTAGTTTTGGTCGCCAAGAGTCTGGTAGTACGTCAAGCGGAGTGACATTCTGGGCTGCCCAGCCAATCTGGTGAAGCATGCAGTTACGCACCGCAGTTCTGAGTCGGATGTTCTGGTTAGAAACATGGCCTTCTATCAGCTCTTCCACCGTGTTGTGGATCCCCGTGCTAAGCAGCCTCTATGTGGGCGCACTCATAAGAAGACCAATGGTCTGCTCGACCGCCTTTCTAATCATTATTTAGTCTTCCTTGTCGAGAAGAAGACAGGGAATTGACGTAAGTGACTCTCGAGAGGACAAAAGCTTGAATTAATTGAAAGGTACCGGATTCCTTTAGGCCTCGCTTCTCGTTGGCAACTAGCCTAATCATGTGTATAATTTGATTGATACTGTTTTAGAGATGCTGGAAGGAGACGTCACTCTTGGTGTTAGCCTTGAGATGTAGGCCCAGGATCTTGATGCTGGGGCTTGGAGTGATGGCCTGGCCATCAAGGAGTATTTGAATGTATTCCTTTATTTGGCGTGAGGGCGGACGACAAGGAGCTGCGATTTTTTACGTGAACACTGGAGGCCGCAGGCTTTAGCTCATTGGCATACTACAAGTGAGAACCCATGCATTGGTGCCAGCTTCCTTTAATTTTTGTAACTCTTAGCACATGAGCAACGTGCGCACAGGGCCGCTAGACGGGCATGAGTGGTCGCGTGACGCTTTCACGTGGCATTCAGCGAGAACGCAGGGGGTAAACCCGTAGATGTGGTTGGTGAGTACACCACCTGTATTCCCCGTCTTCGCGTGGTCTCGTAGCTAAATCGGCAAGACGACGGACTCTCACTTTGTTAGCCTATTAGTTCCAGGTTCGATTCCCGGCGGTGCCAGTAAATTCTTTTATTGTTCGCTGGAGTTTTCTGGTGACACCAACGGTCGCGAAAGAGCCCTTGGGGGGTAGAGGTAAAAAGCTTTGCTTTAAAAACAAACATTCGGACCGGGACAGCAAAGCTTAGAGATTGAAGAGCCTTCCTCCCGGAAACATCGAGTATATTGACAAATGGCTTTGTAAGCTACTGGAGGAAGCGGAAGAGCTCACAAAAATAGTTCAACCCAACGCAGATGTCCCCGCTGTTGACCTTCCCCTTTTCCACATTTGGGAAGCAAGAAGACGTCTCCTCCAACGGCGGAAAAGACAAAAAACCCAAGCTGAAATTCGCCACCATCACTAAGAAAGCCAAAGAGTATGGCGCCCAACTCTACCAGCAATACTGGGACAAAGCACGCGACGAAACTAAGGAAACCCTCAAAACGAAAAGAACCTGGCAAAAGCAAGACCTCCAAAAATCATCCACTCATACGCAGGCACATAAGACGAGGTACTAGATGATATTCAACGCAACTTTACCGGTGGCTTCCCCTCGAGTCTGACAAGTACTGAGCCGTATCGTGACCAACATAATCCCGATTTTTATCGGCCCTTCACAAAAGATGAAATGGAGGCAACCCTGGCCAAACTCCCAAGGAACACCTCGCCCAGAAAAATCAAAATTACCAATAAGCTCCTCCGTAACCTACCCTCAAACGCAACAGAAGCGCTCCTAGAGTATTTTACCGCCTGCTAGGATACCGGCGAACTACCGGCAATGTCGAAGCATTCGGAAATCATGATGATTCCTAAGCCAAACAAGCCTCTACGAATTGAGAATGTTCGTCTTATATCACTGACCTCTTGCGCGGGTTTCCTCCAACATATGGTCCACGAAGGGCTTACGCCATAACTTGAGGATAAATTGTATATACTGGACACCATGTTCGGGTTCCGACAACAGTTGACTACCCAAGACATCCCATTGCTTCTCAAGGACGACATCATAGACCGCCTGGTCCACCATCACAAGTTCTGCATTCTCGTCATCGACGTCAAGGGTGCCTTTTACAATGTCAAGCACGGCAAGATCCTCGAAAATCTACAAAGTACCAATTGTGGCCCAAAGCTTACAACTGCATCCAAAGCTTCCTCACGAATCGCACTGAAATGGTTGATTGATTGATTATGAGGTTCAACGATGATGATGATCATGATGATTAGGGGCTCTCCGTTTGAATCGGAGCGTCGGTTGTCAGCAACCGACTTGCCTGTTTTATTACGCTTACTTGCCCTACTCCTAGCTAACCTAATAAATTTGCTTCCTCCCCCCCATCTCCCCCTCACCCCTGTTTTAAACTCTAATCGCTCCTACCCCTCTTTTTTCTCCCCCCGATGTTCTAAATTCTCATCCGTATGATTACTCCGTTGGCGTACCCATCCTTTCCCTACTTTTCTTCCACTACCACTCCAGTCGCCTCTTCGTCACCTCTGTGGCCTTGAAGTTGAGGTTCCCCCTAGCCTTAAATCCCAAAGCCCCCGCCGAAGTCGTTTACCCCTCCCCCAGTGGTGGTCGAATCTCTGTGCAGCCCCTGACAATATATGGTCACTGCCGCAGCATGGACATGTTTCATCTTGCCAGGCGGCACAGAAGGTGTGTCCTAAGACCGGCCCGTCTATGGCCGCTTTCTGGCATGTCCGGCCAGCATCCAGGTTCTGGCAGCCACTGATCATACGATGAACGGCCAAAATTCGGCAACCAACGCTTCGGTATTTCTCCGAACGCCTTGTGTTCAGACGCACAACGGCACCTACCCGGCTGCCATATATTCGTTCCCTTTCGGCTGCCCATGTTGAGTAAGAAAACGGCCGAAGTACGGCTTTAGGACATCCGTTTTTCCTTGGGGAAGCAGTGTTCAGCCGAAGCACGGCAAGCGACCGGCCACAGAATATCCGTATTCTTGTGGCAGTTGGTGTTCGAAACGAGACCGGCCGCAGTGCGGCTGCCGCGCATTCGCTCTTTCAACGGTGAACCGCGCGTCCGGCGGCAGAATATTCGTTTTCTTCCGGCAGCCGGTGTTATAATGGAGACCGGACGACTTACGGCCCCAGAATGTACGTTTGTCATTCGGTTAGCGGTCCTCGGCCGAATTACGGCAAGCGAACGGCCGCAGAATTTTCGGCAACCGGTGTTCAAGAGGAGACCAGCCTTCGTAAGGTATCAGGTTATATACGTCATTATGCGAACAACGGCGGGCGTCTGGGCGCCGAGAATTCATGCACAGACGTGTTTGGAAGAAGACCCGCCGATGTAATACCGGTTTTTCCCTGTGTGAAGAAAGAGCCGTTAGGGGCCGAATGGCGCAGACACGTTTTTCATGCGCTCGGTGTTTCTACGTTTTAAATGAACGAACTACGTTTGTCAAACAGTAATGAGTGTTCTAGGTGAACGGGCAAGGTGCAAGGACTCACTGGACATTACCAAGGAAAGTTTTAGGTTATCGAAATGCCATTTATTGCCACAAGAAGACTGTGCCACGCCGACGGGTGAGCTAAGCCTCGCCAGTCATAGCCGCTACAGCGCCTCGCCCGTCAGCTTCGTCGACGCATCAGCTCGAGGCTATTCGCCCCCTCAAGAAATGGATACCATTGGAGACACCGACCCGGCAACGATGTCCGACCCGAGATGGCGGTGGTTCACCAAATTAAGTGGCCTTAAAGGGCATATAGCAAGCGGCCCCCCGCAGGAGCTTAACCGGCGCCATGTCAAGGACTCCCCACCAAAGAAAGGCAAGGGCGCGCAAAAGCGCAAGTTTACGGCTATTCTTCTTACAATTATACTGCGAAAAACAATGTTGCACTATATTGTTGGTGATAAACGTAGAAGAGGCTAAGCTCGTGCATTGGCAGGCTCAACTTCGTTCCCTGCACTGTGTTACTTCAGGGGATTTTATGACTGCCTATTTAGAAACAAGTGTTATTTTGAATTTGCCATAACAACAGAGCCTTGTGAATGACGAAGCCTGGATATTAATTTAGTTGCGGTGTTTGAAATTGAGTTTAGCTACACTTGGGATATGACTCATTTGGTTAAACATAATCACCAGCATGCATATCCTAGCAAACACGGTTTTCGTCAGGTTTTTCTTGCTCAACGCAGCTTGTTGAGTTCACGCACGATTTGGCTTTAGCAATACATAAGCTTAAAGTAGCTGCTATTTTCTTTTACGGCTAAAAAGCATTTGACGGTGTTTCACATCACCTTTTTGTTAGTACATTGCGGGCAATAAACTGAATGAATCGGTTATTGCATGGATAGCCGAGTATATCTCTCAAAGACAGCAGTTGGTCGCTCTCAATGGTTGTTCGTCCGGATATATTCCCGCGACCTCAGGAATTCCCCAAGGCTCAGTTGCGGGCGCTCTTTTGTTTCTGTTATATATAAATGTTATTACTAGTGGCCTCAAATCTTTGTTCAGAATTTTCGCGAATGACTGTGCAATTTACAGGACTATAGCGAATGAACGTGATTCCGAATACTTGAAGCATGATTAAAATTTAATAACATCGTGGAGTGCTGATTCAGAAAAGTCGTTGAATCTAAAAAGTGTGTTAACGTCAACTTTACAAGAAAACCTTCATTTCAATTGAATACGTATACAGTAAATTACACAGCTTTAAGAACGGCCGGGGAATATAGATAAGTAGGAGTTTATTTAACGAGTTTTTTAGAGAAATAAGCACGTTCACAACATAAAAGTTACGGATGCACGTGTTTTTGGCTTTCCGAGATAAAATTTCAGTGAACCCCGAATTAACTTAAAAGAACAACCGTATTTCACTCATGTGCGCTTAATGTTGGAGTCAACATGTTTTTTCTGGGATCCCTACAGCAAAGAGCTGGTTGATACACTCGAAAACATACAGAACAGGGCAGTGGGATTCGTATTAGGTATTGGCACTGTCAGCTTAGGATGAGGGAAAGTAAAAGTAAACTTAAATGATAAGACGGGAAAGATCAGAGACGAAACCCGAGGTTGAAATATTTTCGTAATATCTATTATTCGAAAACTGGAATCGATGGGGAGAAGTATATCCAAGCGCCATTCTACATATCCCAAAGTGGGACCACTAGCTTGAAGCAAATTATTAACTTTCCTTTAAAGGTGACGCCTTGCGCGATTCATTTTATTTTAGATCAATGTGAGAGTGTAATTATCTTCCACGTATGATTGTATCTACTGTTTATAATGACGATTTTCACCACGCTTTGTAGAATTATTTTGTTATTTGGTCTCATATTTGATGCTTAGTGTTATGTATCTCCCTGCTGTAACGTATGCAAAGGCAAGAAGGTATCAAAAATAAATAAATAAATAAATAAATAAATAAATAAATAAATAAATAAATAAATAAATAAATAAATAAATAAATAAGCTTGCGGAGCCGCAAGCTCGCCTCCGACGGATTGAGAGCCCTACGCATTGAAACTTGACCAATAAATTATTTATTTCTTTATTCGTTGCAGTATGCAAGGTTTGCTGAATGAATACTACCATTGCTAAGTTATTTGTTTGAAACAAAATATGAAACTCTAGTCTTACGCCTTTCCTGCGTGAACACAGAGGTATACAACTGCAGCCACCTGAAGCAGGGCGTCATTCGCAACACGCCTAGAATTTTGTTAACGTAGTACGACTTTAGAGGAAAATTAAGTTCTTTTGGACTATTAAGGGGTTCGCACGTAACTCCTGAAAACAACATAAAAATATATTGAAAATGAAAGTGCTTCTTTGATCTCTCCTAGGATCAGCCCTGTGAAAGATCGTCAGAAAAGTTGATCGAGTAGAAAATTTCTTTGCAAGAAAAATGGGAAAATACTGGACATACTTTTTGTGTGAAGAAAATTATATTGAATGCTGCTGAGTGTTTTGTGGAGTACCGATCCGCTTCGTAAAGGCATTCGCACCGGTTTTATATACAAAAAAACTGGTCAAGCAGCTGTTGTAAAAATAGTTGATTTAGTCAGAGCATGAAAGTATTGTCTTAAAAGAAATTGCCTTAAAGCGGCACTTTCATCTTTGTGAAATTCAATCCACTAAAGTATGCGCCTTCCGTCCCCCCCCCCCTCCTTCCTTGTTTATTACAGGTAAGCCGCCCCACAGAATATATCAGGACCTGGACGATACATCTATTCCAGCTCTGCTAAGAAATGAATATTTGCTGTATTCGACAGTAAAATAGGCACAGCAACTAAAGGAACGACTATTTGTGAGCACTGTTGAATAAATTAATTTGGTGTAAACTGACGCTGATAATTAAGCAAGGCTGCGCTGATGGCTGGACGGCTGGTGGTTGCGCGCGGGCTCACTTTGATGTGGGTGCAGTGGACACAAAATGGTGGGTTTGTGCTGCTGCACAGCGCGATTGCGTGATCTGCTTGCGCTGCATGCAATGGTCGTACATCGGCCTCAGTACAGTTAACGTACTGTGGCTGAACTCCAATGCCCGTAGCACGTCCGAATTTGCGGCAGCTTTAGTCCGGCTGGAGTCCAACTACCGCATCTCGGCTGTCCTCCGGCGGCCGTACTTCGGCCGCACACGGGTGGCTTTGGGATGGCCGGAGCCCTACGGCTGGAATCTGGCCGTATGAACGTTAGCCGGACACTGGCCGTTGGACAGTAATGGGAGTACGGCCGTATACGACCAAAAGGCCCACATTTGGACACGGGCCGAAAATGGTTGCCGGAGAAAGGCCGTGCAGAAAATCACCGGCCAAAGTAGACCGGCTTGAGTTAGGCCGAACAGTCCTGTGCTGCCTGGCCGGGTTCTCAGCCACCTCACTCGTGCTTCGAAAAGCAATGCGCCGCCTCTCGTATTGCCATAGAAAACTTCCTCCTTAATTTCCAGTTTCAGTGCCCTATAACTGTCCAGGGTTTCTTTCGCTTCCATTCCCTGTGCCCACTTTGTCGCCTCTGCAGCCTTCACCTGCTTTTTAACTGTTGTGTAAACTCCACTTTCCCCTACCGACTTTCCGTACCGCTTGGTCAGCTGTCTGGTCCTCCGTCTCCATCGCGTGTACATGCTCCTCATATACAGGTACTTAAACACCCTCGCGGCCCATTTTTCGTCCTCCATGTCACGAAGTCACTCCACAAACTTTATCTTGTTCTGCGCCGCCCTCGCCTCGAAAGACGACCAGCCCACATCCCCCCGCACCGCTTCATTTGTAGTTTTGATGCGGGTCCCTAGAGCCAACTGCCTACCGCCTTCTGATTTAGCGTGTTCTGTCTTCCTTTCGTCTTAAAGGAGCCATGAAGAGAAAACACAAGTTTGGTTCATTCAAAAGATTGTCTCGTTAGAATCATACTGACACCACTTTTAACGTAAACTTCGCTCAAATAAGCTACATAATTAGGAAAAACGGGAATGGTCATGCGACTCACCAGCTCATTTCCCGCAACAGAACCTATGTCGTCACATGAGCTAAGCTCTGCGATTGGCGGAGGCTGGCAGAAGCAGACGCACATTAGGTAGAACTTACAAACTAGACGAACGAGCGATTTGCGCTTAAATTTAGGGCACATTCTTTACAAAGCAATAAGAATGATGGGACATACAGTGGAAGTTACGAAATCACATGTAAACATAGAAGTACTGATGCGTTCTGCTGTTCGTACTGCGCACAGCATGCTTTGGTTTAGTTGCACAGCACTACGGGGCTTGGGGTTGTCTCAGACGACACTGGCCGATTGACGCAAGCAACGGTGTCTTACGTGACCCCATTTGTCGAGCGAGCACTGTTTCAGGGAACGAATATTTTCTCCCAGAACAAAAACAAGCCAGGTTTAAATGCGGGCAAAAACAAACCAAACGCTTGCCACGGTATGGTGGCGCCATCTAGGTTACGGAACGTAAAGAAACGCGGGAACAAACCAACACCGCTGTATAGGGTGGAGACAGCCTTTGAACGGTCCCGTGCCGCCGCAATTGGGCCAACGGGCTCAACGCGTTATTCTTTTCGTTTTTTACGATACCTAGCAACGCGAAACAGACAATATGATTCAAACTTCTTCAGTAAACCGCGTTGCGGCGATAATTTTAGCGCGGTTTTGACACAATGACTTGCTTCGGCGGCGAGCGAGCAACCGAAAATGGCGGCGCCAGCGTATACGGGTCTCTACCCTGTACGGCGGATGCGTGAATGAAGGTATTCTAGGCTGCAGAGCGGTCGGTTCCAGTGATGTCACTTGGGACCACGAAAACGCACGATTGAGCGGGAAAATCAAAATTTTAACCTGAATTGTTTAATTTCTCAGTGAATAAAGCACCGTTTGTATCCGGACAAGCGCTGGGGGCACTATAAAACACGAAATCTTTCGAATAAAACCAACTTGCATTTTCTCTTCATGGCTCCTTTAAGGTGAGTTTCATGCACGTGCGTGTAATCTTCGCTGTCGTTGAGCCATACACCTAAATATTTATACTCTTTCACCCGTTGTATTTCTACTTTTTGAACTGATACTGTTTTGTGCTCCGCGCCGTTGTTAAAGACCATGCATGATCCCCGATTTTTTCTGCTAAAGGATAGCCCTAGGTGCTTCCCTTCTTCACCACATATATCCATCAAGACCTGCATACTTAACCGGTTGTCCGCCATCAACAATATGTCGTCTGCATACATCAGTCCTGGAACCCGTTGTTCCACCACCTGCCCGTTTTTCATGTATGATAAGTCGAACCCCAGCGTACTGACCTCTAGCTTCCTTTCTAACCTCGCCATGTAGATCATGAACAGCAGTGGAGAGAGAGAGGACATCCTTGTTTCAAACCCATGTAGGTGTATACAGACCTATTGTATGTTATCCCCTCCCACACTATTTTCACTTGGTTCTCCTTGCAAGCAGCGGTTCCGTACCCCATATGTGGTCAGGCGCCGTCGTTTTGAGCGGGCTATGGCAGATACCAAGGTTGAGGAAGAAGATAAGGGAGGCTTCAGGTACGACGAAAACCAGTTTCCGTCGCTGGGGAAGACACCGGGGGCTGGGCAAGGACAGGAGCGTGGGCGTCGACGTTCCAGATCAAGATCAAGGGGACCAGGAAGAGCATCTCGCAGCCGCTCCGGCGGCCGGACTGGGAGCAGATCGGCGTCCAAGGTGCGCTTCGGACTGGACAGACAGTTGGGAACTGGGACTGTGCGTGGCCCCAAGGGGACTGAGGGGCTGGGTGTGCGCAAGAGTGGTGTGTTGCATGGTCTACAAGGCTAGGGCCACGGTGGAGTGGCCAGTGATACTGCCTGGGTGGAGCGGGCAAGTTCCCGAATGGAGATGCCTAGTGTGGTAAGGCCAGAGCATGGTAAGAATGAGGAGAGATTCAAGAGGTTAGAGCAAGAAAACGCAGAGCTGAGAGAAATGGTGAGGATGCTTAGGGCAGAAATATCGGCTCTTAAGGGTGCGGCAGTCCCTGCACCGGCCGATAGTGCAGTGCTTGAGCCTGTAGAGAGCATGGATATTGCTGACGTAGGTGAGGCTGGTGGGTCGCGCCCCTCAAAAAGGAAGGCATTGACCCATGAAGCGGAGCCCGTGCCGAGGAAGTTGAGGTCTGAGGTTAAGGAGATGATGTCGGGTGTTATTGATAGTATTAAACAGGTCAACGATGGTCTGGCGCAGCTGAATAAGCGTCTCACGGAGTCGCTCGCCTCGATCGATGGAAGTTTCTCGGAGATGCGATGTAGAACCGAGGCGTTGGAGAACAGGTGCAATCTGAGTGCCTCTCACGCCCCGAGGTCGAGATCTCAGTCTCCAGGTGCCCCGACAGGGAAGTCTGAGGCTCAGCAAGGTGGCTCGCAGCAACAACTTCAACATGGCGCGGCGAAATGAGACTTTTCGTGTATGGCAATGGAACTGTAGAGGGTACGCTCGTAAAAGGGCGCCTCTACAGCAGTATATTCGCACGTGTGAGGGTAGGCCGCAGGCTATACTATTGCAGGAGACAATGACGGAAGAAGTTTCTCTGACGGGCTACCGAGCCGTCTTCGGCGGATGTAAAACTAGGGGGACTTGCATTATGCTGGATAACAAACTGACGCAGGTGGTGCATGACTTTAAGATCGTTCAGTTCCCTGGAATATGTCATGATTGAGGTGATTCCGAACCGGGTGACCAAGGGAAGCGTGTTTATTCTGAACGTGTACAGTGCCCCGAGAGATAGGGCGCAGAGGTTCAAGCTGCTTCTTCAGAAGGCCTCTAAGCTTGCCGGGAACCACCCGCTGATCGTGGCGGGGGATTTTAATGCTCCGTATCACGTGTGGGGGTACAAGCATGACACGGCCAAGGGCAGGGACCTCTGGCAGAACGCTGCTGAGTTCGACCTTACACTGGTCACTGACCCTGCCTTTCCGACGCGCATAGGGACGTCTTCGTGTAGGGACGCCACCCCTGACCTCTGCTTTGTAAAGAACGCTACCAGGCCTAGTTGGTGCAATCTTGTCGAGGACCTCGGTAGTGATCATTACATTAACCAAGTCGCTTTTGAGGTTGAGGGTAGGCGCCCGAGGGAGTTGACCTTTATAGACTGGGATACGTTTCGGGTGATCCGGGAGGAGAGAGGAGAAAGGGAGGAGAATATCGTAGGCCTGAACCGGCCGTCTCTGGAGGATTGGGTCGCCCAGGTGAAGGAGGATGTAAAGGAAGCTACGGAGAGGATCACTACGGATCTGGAGGTGGACAGTGTTGATAGCAGGCTGGCCCACCTGATTGAAGCCAAGCAGTCTGTGCTGGCTAGATGGAAGGGGCAGCGGCTTAATCGCAGGCTGCGTAAAAAGGTTTCAGAGCTGAATAAGCTGATTGAGGAGCACTGCCAGCTTTTGTCTAGTCAACAGTGGGATTCTAGGCAACAGTGGGATGAGGCAACAGTGGGCAACAGTGGGCCCGCTTAGTGGTTCATTTATCACTACTTGCAGGACCAAAAAAAGTTTTCCCTCCTCCCTCCTCCTCCTCCTTGTATATCTCCCTGAGTAAGCTAATGAATTCTGCCCCCACTCCCTCGTCTTCCAGGATGCTCCATAGCCGCTCCCTGTATACCTTATCATACGCCGCTTTAATGTCCAGAAAGGCTAACCACAAAGGTCGGTTTCGCATCTTCGCCACCTCTATGCATTGGCTTACTACAAATAGGTTGTCATCTAGCCTTCTGTCCTTTTGAAACTCATTTCGAAGTTCCCTTAGCACTCATTCTCTTCTACCCGTTTCACTGCCTGCATTCCCAACCTGTATAGCACGGACGTGACGGTGACTGGCCTATACGAGCTTGGCTTAGTCTTGTCTTCTTTGTCCTTACAAATTGAGCTCATCCTGCTAGTACGCCACGTGTCCGGTATTGCCTTCTTTTCTATCCCCGTGGTAATGGCTTGTAGTAGCCTTCCCTTGCTCTTTGGTCCTAATTGGTTAATCAACTCCATCGGTATCCAATCCGTGCCTACCGCGGTATTCTATCTCCAGACATTCCGGCCTACCCGTCGCGACATCTCTGTGTCGCTGCGGGGCCTCTTCATCCACCTTACCGAACTTAATCCAATCCAATCCGTGATGATTTTGTGTAGGTATGCCAATGCTTCCTCTCCCTTGAGCATCTGCCCCTGCTAGTTTTCTATAGTACCGCTTTCTGTGGGACTCGTGCGTTTCCGTAATGCCTGCACATGGCCGGTTCCGAAACCTTTTCGGCGCGTCTCTATCCCTCCCTCATATTTGCGCTACCCATCACTCGCTGTCCCCCTTTGCTACACAGGCGATGAGGCGCGCCGTAGTGGAGGGCTCCGGATTAATTTTGACTACCTGGGGATCTTTAACGTGCGTCAAAATGTCGAACAAACGGGCGTTTTTGCTTTTCGCCTCCATCAGAAAAGCAGACGACCTCACGCTATGAACGAGATCGCCTACAACTGCACAACAACAGGATACTCTGCATGAAGCTATAGACGTGATAGTAAAATACTTGCTCTCCCGCGCTGTCTAATGCACTTCAGAGAAGTCAGAACTTCTCGTGCTGAAGGTTCGAACTCGAGGACGCCCACCCAAACTTCTAGATCCGGATCCCAGCGTCACTCTTTACGGAGTAGAAATTGCCAGGGTGAACACCCTTCGTTTACTCAGCCTTACCATGCACAAGGATGGATCTGGCGCAGCCATTCTTCCCGAGCTACAGCAAAGAGTGACACATGTCCCCCAACTCTTCAAAAGAATCGCGAATCAACAAAGTCGGTTCAAAGAACAAGACACCTTACGGATCATTCAATCATTACTAATCTGCTTGGCGATGAGGCTAAATACGGCATCCCGTACTTAGCCCTAAAACACGCCAAAATAAAAAAAAAATTGAACATAAATATATCAGAAAAGCAACCAAGACCGCTCTGGGCCTTCCTTTAATGGCATCCACTGAGAAGCCGCTCAAATTAGGCGTACACAACACGTGGGAGGAGATGGCCCACAAAGCCAACCAACTCGAACGCCTCAAACTCACTCCTACAGGCCGAGAAGTACTCCGATATCTCAATTATAGCGAAGCCTACATTGCGGACACCGACCAAAACGCCAGGCTCCCACCGGAATTTCGGGAAACAATAATCTCTATAGCACACACACCAACATGTGCCTCACTTACCACGGAGAAGGAGGACAAGCAAAACCGAAGGCACTCCTTTTAAAAAGTTGAGAAAGAT
Source organism: Haemaphysalis longicornis (assembly GCF_048455015.1). Taxonomy (NCBI): domain Eukaryota; kingdom Metazoa; phylum Arthropoda; class Arachnida; order Ixodida; family Ixodidae; genus Haemaphysalis; species Haemaphysalis longicornis. The sequence goes on along the minus strand of NW_027526203.1, from coordinate 247,411,902 downwards.
CCCAACACAGGATACACAGGCGCTGCTCGATACCGAAACCACCATTCTTTCTATACGCCTCATGGACCAGCGGGGCAGGGAGCTGGCGTCAGCTACAGTACTTACTCGTAACCCAGAAACGGCGGAAGAGGCAGACATCACCTTGACAATGACCACATGCTGATACACAACACTAATATTCACCGAATCACAAGTGCCATGTCGTAACTTACAAAAAGGACGTGTGTCCATGACGGTACTTAAAATCTTGAAGACGTGCCCCCAACCTTGAACGCGCGCCCAAAGCCTTGAAGACGCGCCTCCAAAACGCGCCCCTGACACTACGTCACCTGGATCCCTGGGCATAAAGGGATGGAAGAAACGAAACAGCACACGAAGCAGAAACGAATAAGCACATACCAGCCGGGCCTTCCTGCCACCCAAAACCTGCGTCGCAACAGGCGCAGATGGCATAACCATCGCATAGGGCATATTACAGCGCTATTGACTTGAGCGGAGGAGGCACCACATCCTGACCTCACCAAGGCAGAAAGCGTAATCTTTCGTCGCCTCCAAATAAACAGGTACATACATGGAATAATCATGAACTGCATCTATCACACGCAGTTTCCGCATCTTTGCCCTTAGTGCGACATACCCGACACCTTACCACACATAATCCTGCAGTGCCGTTGCGAGGACCGCCACTCGGATCCACCTGACGATGACCAACCCTGTCTGCCGCATCCCGCTGAAAAGCGGAAGGCACTGCTCGTCGCCGAGGATACGGTGAGCCAGAAGAATCTGTTGAACCGGGCGAAGACGGCTGCCACCTCCAGAGGTTTCCTGGACTGAAGAGACCTACCACCTCGGACCGGCAAGGATCAACTTTAAGCTAGTCTTTTCAGAAAAAAATTGGCCGCGTATCTGCTTCTTTCGTTGCAAATGTCGTCAAAAGACGATAGTCTTTATTGACTTTTGCCAAGTAAATGCCTCTCTTCTCTTTCCCGCTCACCTCTAATGTTGTTCCTCTTGCGTTGCGCCAGTCCCAAGGTAAAGGCGCCAAAGGTTTGCTTAAATCATTTTAAATTTCCCGCGTTCCACTGCTCCAAACCGGGTGTCTCGATGCCAACGCTGCCGTACGGCGAAGACGCGCGTGAATCGCGGCGCCCTACTTCAACGTTTATAGAACCGCGTTTCCCTACTCCACGTGCGTTGCAAGCAGAACGTGGAACATATCTAGTGGAACCTTTCGTAACTGTTGCCCGTTGATTCCTTAAAATGCCGCAAGAAGCTATAGTGGCGCGGGCGACAGCAGGCGACGGCAAAGGGATTTTTTTTTCTGGAGTTGATGAAGTATTTAATTTCGCCAAAGTCAAGCATGTATGATTTTTTATAAAGGGACACTGCAAACATCACTTCTGTATTAATTTGTTCTCTTATATTTGCGTAATGTCTTGTTCTTCTTCAACAATGTTGACAGGTATGAACATTACACCGGACTTAGACGGGTAGATTTAGCTGTGACTATATAAGACTATTGGGCCGGCATTGTTTTAGTTTGGCCGGGTGGCTGAATCGAGTCACAGACAGACAGACGGACAGACATACAGACAGACCAAAATTTCTGGGTTTAAGAAAGACTATCGTCTGAAAGGAGTACTCACGCCAAATTTTGACGCCTAAAAAATGATATAATTGGCTTCAGTAGTTTGTACAAATGCCTCACAGAAATTTTTGCAGCGATCTGAGGCCGGAATCACAACTAAAATCGATTTTGATTGTCCAAGGCCGCGAGCTTCCACAAATCGGCAGCACTAGCGAAATCGCGTTCGGCGTGACGAAACATCGGCCTGCGTGTCTGGCCGGTGCACGGTGACGTCATATAGTCGTTTTAGGAACCGGAAACGATATCCTGCGTTGCTGTTGTCGGTGGTATTCGTTTGGGCAGGAGACGTGGGCGTAGCTGTGTGAGCAATGCTTGTAAACGTTGCGTGTTCGACGTCTTTGCTCTTCAGTTCGTGGCCGGCGCATGGTGTTCCCTTGCACTGGGGACGAAAACTGCGTGGTGCTGGGCACTGCCCGCACCGCGCGGTGCGCGATGTCAACGGGCACCGCGGCGACGCGGCGGTGCGCGTCGCCGAGCTCGCCCAAGTTGTGCTATGGCAAGCTCGCGGTATGCGAAGTACTGCTCGTGGAAGCCTGTCCGAGCAAATTGACGACGACACCAAGATGCATTATTTTCCACGCGACGACATGCAGCGCTAAACGTGGACTAAGTTCGTGCGCGGTGGCGGCCGCAAGAGCTGTCGCCCAAGCCAGCGGGCTCGGGGTTGCACGGGTCACCTTGGGTGTTGGGAACTTTAGGCTTAGTATCGTGGCGACTATTTGATCGCTGGTATCTGTACAACTGCGAATGACCATCCCTTACACAACTTTTCACCACACTATCATCCCCTTTTTCGCATATGGAGCTATATTTTGGCAATAATTTCCGCTTCAGCGATCGGTGACCAAGACATCTGCCGCGGCCTGTTTTGATTCTAGCGTGCAAGTGGCGCCATCTTTCGGCCGCTCGACGCACCGCAGTGCCGCCAGTGCTGGGTCGGAGCGCCGAACCTCCGCTTCCGGTTAGCGTAGGCTTACCATCGCGGCAAAAATCTGAACGCCACTTTTAAATTCAGCGCTGATAACAACCCCTAGCACAATTTTTCAACACACTAACATATACTTTCTCGCATGTGGAACTTCTTTTTAGCGATCAGATTGATTAGAAGAGTGGCGACAAGCTGTTGCTATCACGGTCTGCGCCGGTTCGAGCCGCAGTGATATTAAAAAACGGACGACGGCGAAGACATCGCCGGCCTAATCGCTTGGCCAAATAAAGTTGTTCTGTCTGTTGGGTGGCAGCGACTCATCCGAGCCTGACGATTCAGACAACATGTCGACTGCGCAGGCGAATGCGGACCATGTGTAATCGTAGCAGACGATGCGGTGAACGCATGAAGGAAAGAAAAATGGCCCTGACGTCACGGGTGAGACCGTGACGTAAGGCTGGCCCGCTTGCAGGCTGGCCTTCGAACGGCCATTTTCCCGCGCGGCGACCAAATTTGAAATTGGTTGCAATAAACGTGCTATAATTAATTCTGTGTTGGCGGCTGACGGCTTTCGGTTCGATTTTCGTAATTACTGGGCCAATAGGTATTCTTTACAGCATAAAAACTGAAAGCGAGAAATTTCTTGTCAGTACTCCTTAAAAAAAAAAAAACGTTTATTTCCCTCCTCCCTTCAAGGCTTATTCTCATTCGCCTGCCGCAGAGGCTCACTCGCTGCTCTTAAAGGGACACTGAAGTGATTTGTAAACAATGCGGGATTACGAGCGCAAACTGTAGTCCGGAGTCCCTGGGCCCTGTTTCGACCACTCTGTGCGCGTTTACGCGAATTTATTTAGTAGAAAAATCAATTCGAAAATGCTGTCCTCCTTTCTTTACGCTCGCCCATTTTCTTTGGCGTTTTCGTGTGACGTCAGCAGGAGAGGAGCTGACAATTGGCTGCGCTACTGCACGGCTCGCCGACCTTCCGCGACCGAGTCAGTCGACCCACCGTTTAGTCCGCCGGCCGCCAACGGGTCGTCGCAATTCGCTCAATCAGTTGAAACTAAGCCACAACACGTTTAGGAATGGAAGAATGCGCCTTTATTTACTTCGTTAGTTTGTACACTGTATCTAGCTCCAAGTCAAGGTCGCTTCACACAAGCGCTGCACAAGCGCACATGCGACGCTTCGCTGACTGGTACGCCAGTAGGAAAATATAAGGCCTCTTGAAGGGGGAGAAGAGTGAGCGAAGTCAATATAGGTACTAAGGAAATAAAATCAACTGATATTTTTACCGTACAGCGTAAAACTAGGGTGCGGGAAGCACTTTTTTGCGCTGGGCGAACAAGCAGAGCGGTCAGCAGCACGACTACGCATCTGCGAACGCTTTCCCGTCTACGAAATGCAATTGCTAGACGTGAGCTATTGTGGAAACTCGGGGGACGCTTACTGCACGAGCGCAATACAACAAATAGTCATCTAAGCTGCTTGAAATACTAAAACTAAATAAAAGTGTAAACTGGTTATACATTATATACCTTATCTTTTCCATCGCCGCCAGCGGCCCCCTGTGGCCTAGTTGTCTGGGGTGCTAGGTATGTCACCGCAAGTGTTTTGCCAGTCACAAGTTCGAATCGCCGCGGGTTCATGCTTTTTTTTTTTTGATGAGTTAACTTTTGTTTTTCGCCGATGTTTTCTATACTGAGTTCACCTTTTTTTGGGCCGCAACCTTCATTGCTCCACGAACTAGTCCACAGAACTCGCGCAGGCTGGCACTGCCGCGCTAGCGAGTTCTCGTTGGCGTGCTGTTGCCATAAGCACCGACTGCTTGCGGGCAGTGGGCACAGGCCAGAATCAACAGACCCTTGGCCTGGTGCGAACACGCTTTTTACGATACAGGCATGAGCGAGGCAAGCTCCAAATATGGGGGAAAAGCGCATGCATTTGAGCGTCTGCGGGGACGCGGAGGGCGTTCATGCACTGCGTAGGCCTCAGATAGTGAATGCTACGATTCCAAGCCGTCCTGGGAGGCTTATCTTATGCATTTTACAGCCGACAACATGGCAGAAGCGCGGTACTACGATAACTGGGATATTGAGAATGCCCATCCAACGACGCCATCGAATGTCAAACATGTTGTTTTACAGACCGAAACCGAAACCGAAACTTGTTTGATTGCTAACCTTGGGCATCGTCCAATCACGGCGCCCCCTCATCCCAACGTCACAGCTTAGTTTGTGCGGCCGCCGCAAACCGCGCATGGTAGTTTTTCTTCTTTCGCCCTTTGTAAAACAATTACCGATTTATCAACCGGATAAACGATGAAAAGTGTGCTAATTTGAGCCAGTCTACACAGTGCAAGCAAAAACGGGAGCTTGACAAATTCACTTCAGTGTCCCTTTAAGAGCTTACCGCCCGCCTTGCTTCGCTTGAAGACGACCGCCTTCCGCATAAACGCACAACCACCGCGGCCGAAGATTGCGATTCAATGCAAAATGAATAATACGGCATTGGCTCCAAACCCTCCTCATCTCAGTAAATCCCTAATAACCTGGCAATTGAATTGTCGTGGGCTCCGAAGAAAGAAAAACCTTCTCCTACAGCACATGGAATTCACTGGAAAACACCCAGATATCTTAGTTGTTCAAGAAGCTGGTGGGTCATTCCCACTTCACGGCTATGAAGTGTTTTCACAACCTAGTATTGCCCATCGTCGCCGAGGCATTGTAGACACCAGCGCCACATCTACCATGACACTTACCTACGTGCGTAAAGACCTCCCTACCACCCAAAATGACACCACCCATGTTAATACACCCTCGCATGAACATGTCAGCACCACTACTTTGGTAGGCGACCATCGACTCACAGTCATCAATGTGTACCGGCACCTTTGCCTCCGCTACACACCCTCATTTCTACTGCGAGTTCTCGTGATACTGTCCTCCTCCTTGGTGACTTCAACTGACCTCATACTACGGGGGGGTACGATCGTGTGGTACCACTCGGCCGTAAATTGGCAAATTTTTTTGGCTGTCATCAAGTCACACTCCTCACCGAACCATCTGCCCCTACACGACTGGGGACAGGTCGGGAGTCGGACTCCAACCCAGATCTCGCATGTATCCGAGGACCTCTAAGAGCAGCATGGGAGAATACTGAAGAAACTCTAGGAAGCGACCATTACATTCTCGAAATGCATGTTCATTTTAGTTCCCGCATCCGTCAAGCTAGCATCAACTTCCGTCGTGCAAAACTCGTCAACTGGTCAGACGCTAGAGCAGCTTTGGACGCCACTGACACGCGTAATCTGCCCATAGGCATGTGGAGTACTGTCATACAATCAACGATTTGCCGACACAGTAAAGCGATCGCACGCACCGAAGACCATCCACATGTTGACAGCCACCTCCTGTCATTATGGGACAAGCGTCGCATGTTATTCAAACGCTGGCGCCTTAACAAACGCAATGTGACTCTCTACTCAAGAATCGTAGCCCTAGAGCAGGAATGCCGGGAATACGCCGACAAACTGGCCACACAGCACTGGCTTACTTTTGCAATGCCATGAATGGCCATCTCCACATCTCCCGTGTCTGGAACGTTTTCAGGTCCCTCCTTGGAGGGAGAAAACCTCGACACACCCTTAAAAAACTACTATTGGCACAGCACCTCGATCAACCCGCCCTCACAGAAGAAATCCGAAACACTTTCTACCCACCATGCACCCATCGAATACCCACTGTCGAGTATATATCTGATCAACCAGAAGATATGGATACCGGAATTAACTCTGAATTTTCTATGGCAGAACTCCAGAACTCTCTATTTCAACTAAACTGATGCACAGCCCCTGGACCGGATGGCGTAACGTATAAAATGCTCCGTAACCTTCCTGACTCTAAATTAGAAGAGCTTCTGACGCATATCAATCGGGTGTGGCTTTCTGGAAGTCTGTCGCCAGAATGGAAAGAGGCCCAGTTACCCTTATCCCCAAACCCGGCAAACCAGCAACTTCAACGACGAACCTCCGCCCTATATCGATGACCTCCTGTATCTGCAAATTAACGGAGAAAATGGTCCTCACTCGCCTCGAATGGCATCTAGAAACCGGAAACCACTTCCCACCTACCCTGGTTGGGTTCCGAAAGCATGTCAGCACCCAAGACATAGCGCTCCGGATTAAGGAAGACGTGTCTGAAATTACAAGCACCGCCCAACTCCGCACTATCGTCGGCGTGGATATAAAAAAAGGCCTTCGATAACGTTGCCCGTGACGCGAACCTCCAAAGCCTTCAAGAAACTAGGCCTGACACACGCCTTTTCAATTATATCAAAGATTTTCTATCCAATCGCACTGCCCGCATTATTGGACCCGACAACCAACCATCAGCCCCCTTCTCTGTACGCCGTGGTATGCCTCAAGGCTCCATCCTATCGCCCATTCTGTTTAATTTAACTATGAAAAACATGCCCTCTAAATTATTTTCGGTTCCGGATCTCCGCCATGCCATTTATGCCGACGATATTACAATTTGGAGTTTTCGAGGCAGTCCGTGTGCCCAGGAGCGTACCCTCCAGGATGGCTTGGATATTATTCAAGCTCATGCAAAATCCGTGGGCTTGGAATGCTCCCCAGAAAAATCAGAATACGTCGTTGTTCTTAATCAGAGTAACAAACAAACAAACATACATCTATCATCCCTTATCAGCCTCACTGTCAATGGCCACACAATTCCCCGACGACCCCACATCCGCATCCTAGGCTTTATATGGCAACAAGATGGGAAGAGCACAGTATAGACCAAAAGTATTACCAATCAGATCAATTTAATCAATAACATGCTTTGTCGAGTCACCTGCCACACAACAGGCTTCAAGGAACACGAGCTTCGCAAGATAGTAGAAGCAACTATCTTTTCCAGAGTTTTGTACGCCCTTCCCTCACGAAAACTCACGAAAACTCGAAACAATAAATTGGAGATCGCCATCCGGAAATGCTTACGAACTGAGCTCGGTGTGCCCATGTACGCCTCCAACTATCTTCTTGTCGACACGGCCCTCCACAATACTCTTGTGGGGAAAGTAGCCGCGCACATCGCTGCCCAACAGCACAGGCTCACGACGTCAACCCAAGGTTGCACCATCCTGGCTGATATAGGGTTTGCGACACCTCACTTATCTCCTCTACCAAAAGAACCTCCACCATGGGACACAATTCCTAGAATATTGGTCAAGCCCATCCCACGCCACATGGACCTGTCATCAGACTCCAGCAGGCGCCGAAGTAGAGCCTTCACATCACATGACACATATTACACAGACGCCACGTTTACCGACAACACGGCCACAACTGTCACGGTAGGTCCACGTGAAGAAACCATCCGTCAACACTGTAATGTACCTTCTTCCACAGCTGCTAAAATTCAAGCCATTGCCGATTCGATCATGCTACAAACCCATTCAACTGACCAAATTACCATCCGCACGGATAGTCAATCTGCCCTCAGAGAATTCGCAACTAACTTTTTACCTGCGCATATTCATCACGAGCTTACATGCTACATGGCAGCCCACAGTCACCTGCACGTATTTCTAGAATGGGTCTTAAATAGAATTTCTAGAATGGACACCAGGGAATTGTAGGGAATGAAAGGGCTCATGCCCTTGCTCGTGTAAATCGAAACCCGAGCGACCCTCAACCCTGTCCCCGGGCAACAGCCCCAAGGAAGAACGCGCCGCCCATCGCAAGGCCCGGAGTCAACAGCTGAAGGACTTTCGCAGATCCCGCCGTAATCTTCCTCCTCCCACTTCTGACCTCACACGCCGCGAAGGCACTTACATCCGCCAGGCTCAGACTCTCTCATTTCCTTGTGACCTCGTTCTTCACTATATTGCCGCGAACCATACATTGGGTTTGTTTATTTGTGTTTTGCTTTTACCGCCCGGCTGCGCCGGTCTGTGTTATCTCTGCGCCAAGGGAAGCGCGTGTTCCATTCTTTCTTTCTGTGCCGCATGTGTTATCTATTGTGATAGGGAGAGCATTCCGATCTAACGTGAACAGCCCAGAATAATCTTCTTGGATCTACTATGTTCTCGATGCGAATCGACGTTTCGAGAACCACGCGCGCCAAAAGATAAAAAGCCTGCAGTGCGGACGCCGGGGCATTCGATTCGACGACACTCGCCTGTGCAAGTCACGTTGTTGACCGCTGCTTCGCCGCCTCTGTATTCTTTTGAGTTGTTAGGGGAGCACAAGTTCGCTCCAATAAACGTGTTTCTCATTCAACACAACTGCATCGTCCTTGTCTTTGTGACATCTGGTGGAGGCGCTGGGTACGCACCCTTCATGCCCACTACAACCTCGAAAAGCCGCCAAGCCAGTCCAACAAGAGCCAGCCCCCGCCTGCAAGATTTATTGATATTTATTGATCTGCAGACCAAGTCGATAACATTTTCCTCCAATCACTCCACGACGCCGCAGCCGAACCCCGATCACCGTGCTGCTGTCAGGATCGCCGACGATCACATCATCCTGCCACCCCGCGCAAGCTTGATGATCGCCGTCTACTGTGAGGATGCTGCTTCTGACATCGACGCTATCGTAGAGAGTGATCGAAGGTTGCTTCTCGACCGCGGTGTCTCCGTCGCAAGAGGCATTGCGCACTTTAAGCAACGCCAATCTCACGTTTTGGTCACTAATTTCACCGAAGAGTACCAGCATTTAAACAAGGGAGCTGCAATTGCGTTCCTCGAAGAAACGCAAGAAGCAAGTGATGTGATCGCAGTCGCCGACTTTGAACGCACACCCGTAGAAACATTCAAGCTCCCGCAGCCATTCGACGTGAATCCGGCGCTACCGCAAGAACAACGGAAAAAATTATTGGCGTTGCTGCGTCGCTATAGCGAATGTTTTTCGTCGAGCGCAAAACTACGTCACACCCCTCTAGCGAAGCACCGAATAATAACCGAAGATGGAGCCAGACCTACCCGACAGTCACCGTACCGCGTCTCTTCACACGAACGGGAAGCCATCCGGACTCAAGTCGACGACATGCTGAGCGATGACATTATACAGCCATCGAAAAGCCCCTGGGCTGCGCCCGTCGTACTCGTAAAGAAAAAAGACGGCACATTAAGGTTTTGCGTTGACTACCGGCGACTGAACAAAATCACAAAAAAGGACGTGTACCCCCTCCCCCGAATCGACGACGCCCTCGACCATCTCTGCCACGCGAAGTACTTCTCATCGATGGACCTGAAGACCGGCTACTGGCAAATTGAAGTGGACGAGAGAGACCGAGAGAAGACTGCATTTATAACCCCAGACGGCCTATACGAGTTCAAGGTGATGCCGTTTGGGCTGTGCACAGCACCAGCGACGTTTCAGAGAGTCATGGACACTGTGCTAGCTGGCCTGAAGTGGCACACTTGCCTCGTGTACCTCGACGACGTAGTGGTATTCGCCCGGACTTTCGACGAACACCTTGCAAGGTTGGAGTCTGTACTCGAGGCCATTCGTACGTCGGGGTTGACGCTGAAGCCTGAAAAGTGCCGTTTCGCATACGAGGAACTCAAGTTCTTGGGCCACGTCGTGAACGCCGCGGGAGTCCTACCTGACCCGGCAAAAACTTCAGCCATTGCGAACTTCCCAAGGCCGAAAGACAAGAAGGGCGTGCGGAGATTTCTCAGGCTGTGCGCATACTACCGGCGCTTCGTCGCAAACTTCGCACGCGTTGCAGAGCCACTCACGCGCTTGACGAAAGATAGCACCCCTTTCAGCTGGGAAAACGACCAAGAAAAAGCATTCGGCGAGCTGCAAAAACGCCTGCAGTGCCCGCCCGTGTCGCTCATTTCGACGGAAATGCCGAAACGGAAATGTATACGGACGCCAGTGATATAGGCTTGGGTGCCGCCCTTGTCCAAAAGCAAAGCCGCTGCGAAAGGGTAATCGCCTATGCTAGCCGTGGTCTGTCGAAGGAGGAGAAAAACTATTCTGCCTCTGAGAAAGAGTGCCTGGCTATTATATGGGCGATTTCAAAATTTCGTCCATACGTGTATGGAAGGCCATTCAAGATTGTAACAGACCACCATGCGCTGTGTTGGCTCGCCAATTTGAAGGACCCCTCTGGCCGTCTTGGGCGGTGGAGCTTGCGCCTGCAGGAGTTCGACGTTACAGTCGTTTATAAATCCGGCAGGAAACACTCCGACGCCGACTGCCTGTCCCGCGCCCCCGTCGACCCACCACCACAAGACTCTGATGAAGACAGCGCGTTCTTCGGGATCGTGATGGAGAGCGACCTAGCCGCCCAGCAGCGTGCCGACCCCGACTTACGCGTCATAATCGAGTACCTCGAGGGATGCAACGTTGCCGTTCCTAGGACCTTCAAACGCAGCTTACCAGCATTCAGCCTGAAAAACTCCGTCCTTGTGAAGAAGAATTTCAGCCCCGGAACAAGAGCGAATTACCTTCTCGTCATCCCCGCGGACCTTCGTGACGAAATTTTGGAAGCGTGACACGACGACCCGTCTTCCGGACATCTGGGCACAGCCCACACTATTGGAAAAATCAAGGCGAGGTACTACTGGCCGGGCCTTACCTCTGACGTCACCCACTACGTCCGGAGCTGCCGTCACTGCCAGCGACGAAAAACGCCGCCGACAAGACCCGCCGGACTTCTGCAACCGATCGCCGTCCCATCGAGACCATTTCAACAGATTGGAATGGACCTTTTAGGCCCGTTCCCTACGTCACGATCACAGAACAAGTGGATTGTCGTAGCGACAGACTACATGACGCGCTACGCAGAGACCGCCGCTCTTCCGAGGGGGACTGCACAAGAAGTGGCGAAGTTCTTTATAAGCCAAGTTGTGCTGCGACATGGAGCCCCGGAAGTCCTAATCACAGACCGCGGAACGGCATTTACTGCGGAGCTGATGCAAGGAGTATTACGCTACAGCAACACGGATCACCGAAGAACGACGGCGTACCACCCCCAAACGAACGGACTAACAGAACGTCTGAACAAGACAATCGCAGATATGCTGTCAATGTACGTTGACGTTGAACATAAGACTTGGGACGAAGTGCTCCCGTATGTCACGTTTGCGTACAACACGGCTATCCAGGAGACGACACAGCTGACGCCGTTCGAGCTTGTCTACGGTAGAAGGCCGACTACGATGCTCGACGCCATGCTTCCGCAAGTAGAAGACGACGACCTCAACGCCGACGTCCACGGATATCTTCAACGTGCGGAGGAGGCCCGCCAGCTCGCTCGAGTTCGTATAACGGACCAGCAGCTGGTGGATGCGGGCCGCTACAACCTCCGACGCCGAGACGCCGAGTACCAACCAGGGGATCGTGTGTGGGTTTGGACTCCCATCCGACGACGCGGACTCAGTGAGAAGCTCCTGCGACGTTATTTCGGACCCTACCAGATTCTACGACGTGTTGGCCAACTTACCTACGAAGTGATCCCCGATGGTGACTCCGGCACATCACGACGACGCACGCGGCCTGAAGTCATCCACGTGGTTCGCTTAAAACCTTTCTACGGACGATGACGAACTTTTATTTTAATTTGTTCGGACTGTCGCTTATGTTAGCATCGGGTCGATGCACTCTTAGAGGGGGGGGGGGGTAATGCCGCGAACCATACATTGGGTTTGTTTATTTGTGTTTTGCTTTTACCGCCCGGCTGCGCCGGTCTGTGTTATCTCTGCGCCAAGGGAAGCGCGTGTTCCATTCTTTCTTTCTGTGCCGCATGTGTTATCTGTTGTGATAGGGCGAGCATTCCGATCTAACGTGAACAGCCCAGAATAATCTTCTTGGATTTACTATGTTCTCGATGCGAATCGACGTTTCGAGAACCACGCGCGCCAAAACATAAAAAGCCTGCAGTGCGGACGCCGGGGCATTCGATTCGACGACACTCGCCTGTGCAAGTCACTTTGTTGACCGCTGCTTCGCCGCCTCTGTATTCTTTTGAGTTGTTAGGGGAGCACAAGTTCGCTCCAATAAACGTGTTTCTCATTCAACACAACTGCATCGTCCTTGTCTTCGTGACAATATCATGACCCGAGATGGCACGCCCCACTGTCAGGTGTGTGGTGCCCAGTGGTGCCTATCCCGACGTTAAACACACCTACTGGATTTGTCCTCGCGCCAGGCGATCACCTCACTTTCTTCATCCACACCTTTTACCATCCCACATTCCATACTCATGGGAAAACTGGGCCGCTCCTCCGCCTGATCTTCGCCCCATCCTTTGGCCTCGCCTCGCCCGGCACATTGCCCACGTGCGGGGGCAATGTGCCGGGCGACACCTGCGGAATTCCCACCTGCGTCTTCCAGGCCCACCAGAACCACATTTTCGGCAGCCCGGACATGGGCCGCTTTAAATAAAGTTTGATCTCTCTCAGTGGCTAAGGCCTTGCGCCGCTGAGCCCAAGGACGTGGGTTCGATACCCGTGATTGCGACCGTTTTTCTGATGGGTATGAAAAGCGAAAACTTCACGTGTCGCGGTTTCAGCGCACGTTAAATGTCTCTAAGTAGCCTAAACTAATCCGGAGCCCTCCACTACGGCCCAGGAGTAGCTACGGCGCGTTAAAGTCGCAAATGTTTACAAGCTGTATATAGCTAGCCTCCAGCGGTGGTCGATGTCGGGCCGCCTACGCGTCGCGTCCACACGGAAAAAATTTGGTCTCGAGCTTCTCGCTAATGCTCTGTAGCTCTTTATCGAATGTAGGTATTATAAAAAAATCACATTGAAAGTGACCGCTAAGGCAACTCTATCATTAAGCCGAGCTTCGTTTACTTGCCACAATCAGTTCATAGTGAAGTTGTAAATATTGTGGAATTCCCGTCTGCTGTCAATACAAGGGCTTCTACGGGAGGGAAACGGATACGTTTGTTCGCTAGAACAAAACTCTATTAAATATTCTTTCGTTTCAGCTTTCTTTCCTTTCCTTCTCATTTTTAAAGAGCCACTTCTTCCTGCTTAGAACATTTCCGAGTGCCAGAAATAGAAAAAGCCCTCTCAGTGCTTTCACCCTTGCTTTTTTTTTTCACATAAGAAAATTAAGGTGAATAATCTAAATATTGCCTCCGGTAGTCACTTGATTTTCATTCGTAGCCGCTTCTGAGCGTCGGAGTTTCGGGTGGTAGCGCCTCGAAACTTAACACCCCGCCGGATATCTGCACAGGCTCTTCCAGCCCCTATCGGTGGCGACCGCACTAGGCGTCCAGTGAAGAACGCCTGCATGCGATAAGGGATATCCTATATCACGGCCAGAAAGCGCTGTAAAGGCTGAACTGCGGCGCGGAAAGCGATCTTTGCCCAGAAAGTTTATTCGGGAGCGAGGACTCGTTCGTACGTATTTTCCGCTTACCTACACGTGAGTCTTCGGTGATGACCCATAATAATTAATTGCCTGGTTAACAGCTGATGCTACTATAGCTGCCATTATTACAGCATAGATTGAAGCGGGCCAGTTGGTGCACATGTAGGCGTAAAACAGCGCGATAAACGTTTTGTGTGCTTTTTTTCGCCTTGTTCCACGCCTTTATTAACTGTCTCGATCATTTCCCTTTCCAGATCTGCCTTCAAATACCCACGCTCAAGCGACCTGTCAGCTATGTCGAAGTCGACAGTCGTTCTTGCCTACAGCGGCGGCTTGGACACGTCATGCATCCTGGCTTGGCTTATAGAAGAAGGCTTCGACGTGGTCGCGTTCATGGTAAGAATAGGAACGAAGTTTTGTTAGTGAAGACGCTTTTATTCCTCGTTCCGTTGGAACCGAAAGTCACGATACCACGTGAGCCCCCTTAGCGAAAAGTAATACGTTTGAAATACGTACGAGTATGCTTGAAGTGCACTTCAAATATGCTTTGTATTTGTAAATGTATTTTAAGTGCATTAAAAATTGCATTTTCTCAATTTTCAGTAAATATTCAAAATACATTATTAAAAATGCGGGAGAAATACAGTGCTTTTAAGTACCCTCCAAATAGATTAAAAATGCACTGAACCTCCCGAATGTGCGCTTAAGGCATTCAGAAAATATTGAAAATGTATTTCTTCCCGCCAAACGATGATGGTGTAAATGCACTGTAAATATTATAAAAATACACTTACCTAACTACATTTAGAGCAGCACTCTGAGTATACTTTAAAAGTGTGCTGAAGCATGGAAATATACTCCGAATATATTCGAAATACATTTCAAATGCATTTTACGTTTGTGGAACGAACATGTAGAGATACATTCTCAATGCATGAAAAATACCTATCGAAAATACATTTTAAATGTATTCATAAAGCTTTGCCGAAATACATTTCGAGTACACTACAGGAGCTGCTTCAGTTGCTGAATTGTAAGATTCACGTAAAGCATATCTGAAGTGCCAGATAAAATACATCTCAAATGAATAAACCTACTGAGAATTTCTCCTCGATGTTTACTTATAATAAAAGAAACTGAGGGAGATACTTTCACTTACTGCGCTGCCTAAAGCAGACATAACTCTGCGTATTAGAGAGAAACTCGGCGTACAAATATGTAAGCGGCGGTGTTCCAACGCAATCGGCAAAGCAAAAACATCGAGTTCAACGAGTATATATATGTACGAAAACATTTGCACTTTGCCAGCGTTGTTACGACGGTATCGCTGTGGAGGCTTGGAAAATTTTCTTTTTCTGAAAAATATTCGCCTTAGATGGACAACCCTGGCTATGCTTGCGAGGGCGAGCAGCTCGGCGCCTCTCACTGCCGCTCACTACCTCCTCCTCTGTGCCCGGCACCTGCGGCGCGAGTTGAGCGGCTCACCCCTCCACGTTTTGTCTGCCTTCACTGCGTTTCTTTTGCCTGTCTTGTGGTGTTTTTGGACTCCTCAACGCGCGGTCGTCGGGTGGACGCAGTCTCTGCATGGACGGCGCGTTGCAGCGGCGTTGGCCGTCTAGCCAAGGTAAGCACGATATACCGGCTATTTGTGCGTACGGTGTTGCACTACAATTAATGGACGTATGTTTGCCTTGCAATTGAAGAGTGCTAATGCCCTTTATGAAATCCGCACGTGGTTGTTAAGCTTACCTCCACCTGCGAGCAAGATTTCCTGCCGTAACTACGCCGTGCAAGGGAATGTACTCACAAGTCAACGACAGCAAGAAGACGTAAAAAAAAATGGATTTTAGTGCTTTCCTTTTTGCGCCTAATTTTTAGCTCGGGCCCTGCTGAGTGGACGGGGGACTGTTGCTACGAGTTTCCCTGTAGATCGAGTTATTCCGTTCTGAATTTATTGAGGACTATCACTTGCATTAAACACATAACAGCCAGGAACGTTTTTAGCACAGCCTGTTCACAGAAAGTCCGCCGTCCATGTTTACGCGCTTGAGAAATTTGCGAAGTGTATCCAGGGACGCAGCTTTCTTTTGTTTTCTGTTCGCAGCAGCCGCCGTACGGGGAAGGAACCCAGTTTGTGGCATACATCCATCCGACTAATGCGCATGGCCAGGCCATACGGCGAGAATCCGAGCAGCCTTCGCGATTTTTGTCGGTCGCATGTCGCCATTCTGTCAACTAAAGCCATGAAAGAGTTTATGCCGTCTGTTTCGAAGTGACCAAAAGTGTTAAAAGCGACCCATGTAATCTTCAGTGGAAGTGGCAGTAGCGAAAGTGCATTATGCTCAGGGACTACAAATAATTTGTCAATTTAAGACAAACTGTATGAGAGTAGCCGCTGAGTTACAATCAGTTTCTGTTTTTACCGCCACCCAGAACCAAGAACCAGCAAAGGAAGGAAGGAGAAGGAAGGCGGGTGGGGAGGGGGACTTCGAGGGAGGCAACCAGTTCCCCGCACGAGACCCCTCGGTTCCCGGAACGGGTCTCCCGGGCGGGTACGTCTCTTTTTGTTCCTTGGATTGCTCCCCCAAAACTTCGCGAAACTTCAGGACGTTGGACCCTTCCTCTTTTGTGTTTCCGAGCAACTTTTTCCCTCCTTGCTGTATTCATTTCGTAGCGCATTCACGAACACGTGTGCGCGTTCCGAGAGGCCCTTCGGCCGCTCGTGGTCGAGTGACAGACACGCGAAACCCGACGCGCTACCGCTGGACCACGCCACCGGAGAATTTCAAGAATGTGCCCAAAGGCACCGAAAACAGCGTGGGCTGCTTGGCGGTTGTGTGTGTTTAGAAGCCGCAATTGCCCATTTGCGTCTAAAGGGGGTACTTAAACGAGTTTCTTTTAGGTGTCACGAGTATTTATGAAGCAACTACTTTTTACTGGATGGTCCCTGACGCTAACAGGTGTTTATCTTTTTTTTTGTATGTTAAGGACGCGAGCATTTACAATTATTTTCCGCGTTGCTCCCTAATTAAATGATGACGTTGTCTGTGTACAGCAAAAAGTATAAAATTACCTGCCGGTGATGTGCGCCGGAGAGCAAAAAAATTACATGTGTGTGCAAGCACAAATACACGTTTTCTGGCGTTGCTTGTTTTAATCGCTTGGGTTAGGTGCCTACGATATAAGAGCTTGTTATTTTAAGGACGGCGTGAAATTTTTCTTGTTTTTCGAAAAAACCTTACTTTGCCGTTCCTTTGAAAGCATTGTTGAGTGCACACGCCAATCTAATGACATTTATGTAAGCTTTCTACTGCAATCCTGCCCATGCATTTTTAAATTGTTTCGCTGCGCACTATATTTTTAGAACGTAATCTCCGAAGAAGGTGACGCCGAAATATGGAACGCATAACAATAATTGTAGTTAATAAGATTACTGCTTATCTTAGTTTATTAGCGTCCTGTGAGGTCACAGACCAGTTTTGTCCAAGTTAGTTGAAAAACTAGAATTGCCACCATTTCAAGTTAACTCAAGCGCCTACGAAAGAGAAGTAGCATAAGTCTTAAGAACTCTGTTGCATGTTTGGTAACGTTGTTATCTTAGCTCTGTCTTTTTTCCCCTAATTTTCGCTAATATTTATCCCTAGACAATGTCCAAATATAAGCCTCCCGCCCCCCCCCCCCCACCCACCATTTTTTCTTAAAAATGGTATTGAAGATCCGATGCCGCATGACTATATAAACTTTGCTTACCATTACATAAATTGTCTTACGTCCTTCAAAGGGGAATTGTTTTCACGGTGGGTTTTTTTTTTTTTTCTCTGAAGGGGAAACTAAAAAATCCTTGCTCGCGAGGGACGTTGGCACGGCTAGAGAAAAGGCCTGATTGATTTGACATTTATTTGCCTCTAAAAAAAGCGTTTCACTAATATTTTCATATTTTCTTTTCACTGCAGGTGCTGGTGAAATTTCCCGCGTGGAGAATCCGAAGTACGAAGACTGATGCACAACGCTTCATCTGCGCTGGCTACCGAGGTGGCTTAAAGGCATTCATTCCTGCTGCTTAGTAATGGCAAAATTGGCCACTCGACTGAGGTGTACAATAAACAACTTTCAAATTGCCAATTTGTGCGCATACATGCTGTTCCTTTCAGTCATTTGCTGGCCCGCATTCCGAGCATGGCCGGTTTACATTTTCACAATGGAGCATACCTTTAGCCTAGTGCCTATTAAACTTTTTGAAACCACAATGTGATAGTTTCTAGTTAAACGTTAACAATTCCCCCTAAGACACATTGCCATGGCATCTCTCAATGTATTTAGGTTTTATTTTGTATACACTAGTAACACATTTTGAGTATATTTGAAGCAGTATTTTCTGTGCATTTAAAATGCATTACTAATACATTTTGCACGTATTTAAAAATAAATTTTCTGAGCATTTTTAATGCATTTAAACTGCATTAAATATATATTTTTCATGCACTGCTTATGTATTTCTGAGGTACGTTTTAAATACATTGTAAATGTATTCGAAATGCATTTCGAATGTGGACAAAATAATGCAGAATAAATACGAAGTTAATATATGTATTAAATGCATTCAAAATACATTAAAAATACGGCATCTTTTCGCTAAGGGCGGCGGTGGCGACCCAAATACTTATATAACACAATTAGTCGAAAACGCACCTACCAAGGCGCTCGCAGCGCGGCCTGCATTATTTTTACAGCCGTTCTGTTGTTGGCACAAGACGACCGCTCCGACAGAATGACGAAATGGTGGTGCTACGACAGAAAATGTAGCGCCCTTTTTAAAGCGATCCGAGCGAGTAGCTGAATTTGTAATCCCTACAGAGTGGTTTGCTGTTAATTTATTTCAGGTATCCTTATGAGGAGGGCAACAATAAAATATAAAAATATTGATTGATTGATTTATTGTAGGGTGTAACGCGCCGACACAACGCAGGCGATGAGGCGCGCCGTAGTGGAGGGCTCCGGATTAATTTTGACCACCTGGGGATCTTTAACGTGCGCCGAAATCTCGTACACACGGGCGTTTTTGCTTTTCGCCTCCATCAGAAAAGCGGCCGCCGCGGCCGGGAATCGAACCCGCTACCTCGTGCTCAGCAGCGCAACGCCTTAGCCACTGAGCCACCGCGGCGGGTAAAAAAATATAAAAATGCAATGCAGTCAATAAATGTATACTATAATGCACACAATCAGAACAAAATGTACATATGACTAAATTAATACATGCAATACCCGAAAACAATATTAAAATCTCACTTAGGCAGCAAGAAATGAAAAAAGCTAGCGCATACAACGTTTCAGTTTTACTTAAAAAGCGAGAAAAATGATAAGCGTAACAAACAGGGCAGTTCGTTATTTTAAAAGTTTTCCATAGCAGTTCATAGTTACACTGAAGTGACAAGTGGTTCCATTCGGTTGGTGTTTTCGGTTATGATCGTAGTAAGGTATGACGAACTGCGATGATGAGTGGCGCCAACCTTGTAGAGATGATCTACATGGCGCATGTAGAATGAGATGACGCATGTGTGGGCGGTATGACATTGCATTTATATTAGGTGCGCGATTGTGTGACAGATCATTTAAAAAGGTTAAGACGTGACAGCTTTATTCGCAATTCCTGAGTTGTTAATGATAAGCATGGTTTCAAGAAAGAGACATGCTGTGTGTTCATAATTGAAACTAATAAGCCGAGCTGCACGATTTTGTACGGCCGTCATAGGCGTTTGTGAATAACGTTTTATGCGAGTCCTAAATCGAGCTTACTACGGACAAATATGCTTTATAAACAAGTACTAACTGACCAGAGCGAGAATCATGAAAAAAAAATCGCTCCACATAACCTAACAGGCCATTAGATTTGGAGGCGATGAACATATAATATGGTCATTCTGCGTACGGTTTGTCGTAATATTAGCACTGACGTTCTTATGACATGAAACTAGTGAGTGCGTGTCTCGATCGGTGTAGTTATCTGAAGCGGAGATGACGCAGCGTGGAAGCACGGAAATTCCCATGCAACCACCTTCGAAGACCAGTTAGCGACGGTGTTAAGAACGGTCTGTAATAACGTGACGTCATTCAAGCCGGTCATCTCACGACAGACAACCCACTCATAAGTTAAGAGCCGAACTTACGATGATAAGTTATTAGGCAAGTCATTAAAATAAATTGAAAAGTCTGATGGACCAAGGACGGACCCTGCGGAACTCCAGATGTTACCGGTAGAAGAGAAGGGATTATGGCCGCTAGTAAATGCATATCGTGAACAGTTAGTTGAAAGCCTTCAATACAGGTCAGTAAATAAGCTTATGAATGAGCTGATTATGAGGAACTTTATCGAATGCTTTAAAGAAATATAAAATAATGCATTGATGTGTGGAACTATGTTCAAAGATGGCGTGAATGCCCCGTAATAAAAACTGCGTTTCGCGAGAAAACAATTTACGGAAGCCATGCTAAGGGGTCGTAAAGAAGTAAGCTGATTAGAGGAAAAAGGAAACAATTTAAGTGGGGAAGATACTCTCCGTGACTTTAAAACAAATACTTGTTAGGGTGGCATTCTCACTCCCTCGCGGTGCATTGCAGCCAGTTTTGGAAGATGATTCTGTGGCCTCTGTTTCGCTTCAATTTTCACCACACTGATGACTATTGTATAATTACAAAGCACAACTACTCTAGTTTTGGGTGATATAAATCGGTATTTTTCATCATACATTATGAAACAATACCTCTGTTCGTCTGTTGTATCGGAAAATGAAATCTAAAGTTGAAACACGAAAACCGTATTTTGCTTCCCTTGTGCGTGCAGTTTTAAAAATTACAGAAAGATATTTCAGAGCTTGTAATAATAACGCAAATTCATTAGGTTTACTTTGATTTTCAAGACATGACAGCTGGCTGCATGAAGGAAGTAAACTGGTTTCAGCTAAACCATTCTCTTCATCTGGCAGATCAAGAAAGGCTAAAAAAGCTACAAAAACATTTGATAAGATATACGAGTTACAGTACTCAATGCGGAGGAACAAATCTAGCGCGAACGTCGGCAATACACTTATATTGCTACAGTCAAAATTCGGCTGCATTTCCTTGAGAACTCGTTGAGTTGCTGTCTTACTGAGGTGTAAATCTTACAATATGCCCACATATTTGGTCCCACATTTTGAACTCGTTCGTATGTGGGCGTGCATGTACGTTGATATATTTAGTCGAATAGTTATACGTCGAAGAGTTTTCTATTTCCTCAAAAATGCAGGCGCAAGTGAAAAAAAGTACGATTCTTAGTTCGATTTTTTGAGTTTTTCCTCAAGCAATAGGCGATAAAAATAAGAAGAATATGCCCTTTATAATAATACGTAGCCGCGTATTTGGTGCATCCTGATGAGCAACGGCGTCCACACAAACATCACCCACAATTGGCACCACGAAATAGGACGATAAGTAATAGGCGAGTGATTGCTCCAGATTTGTAGATAATTTGTACAATTTTTGTTGCAACATTTTATATAAAATGGCCATAGTATTTTTCAGGAGCTTAGAGTTAATGGTATCGGGGCCAAACAATCGGGTAATTTGGAGTTATCAATGATATCTACAATGCCGTCGTAATGAATGCTAATTAAATACACCGGAAAGATTGCGGGATAATCGTAAACAGGTATCCTTACTAAGAAGAGGAAAAATGGTTTAGGGAAAGTTTGTTGAAAGTTGTTACGCAGTCATCTTTAGGAAATGGCTGAGATGGCGAGTGAAATAGTGTTATTTCGGAATTCCTGAGACTGTCATCATGCTTCAAAACATTTTTTGAATCTTCCGACAATAATTCCAGCAAACTATTATATTAATGTCAGTACGCGATTCTTCTTGGACGGTTTTTTTATAAGTGCTTGTTGTTTCGCTAAACGTACCCAGGCTTGTGGACTACCCGAAGACTTACCTTTACGTAAATTCCGTTTCTCTATATTTGCAAGGCGCTTAATTGTCACATTAAACCGAGGATATGGTTAGTCGAAATGATTTTTTTCGAAATATACAATCCGACTAGTTCATCTACTTTATCTTTAAACATGCGCCCGTTCGTGGACCAAACTGTTGTCAAAGTTATCCAAAAATGGTTGACAAATTGTTGTATAGTGCGGGCTTCCTTCGTGAACAAATGTCCAATATCATGTGCATGCTTCCTTCGTAAGATGCTTGTGTTGAAAAGTACAGGCAAGCCGCAAAACAAAACATGCAAAAAGAAACGTGCCTGAATATTTGTGGAATGCGTGTCTCAAATTGTACGCAAAATTCCGCTGACGTGCAAGGAGTGACTGCTAGATTGAACAAACAGGATGTCACACCAACTTGCTGTAAGGGTCTGTTGGCAGCCACTTTGCTCCGCAATGCCATATGTACTACTGCACGCCATTCTTTAAGCAATGTCATATGTTATGCCACCAACGCTCAAAGAGTTACGAATCCTCAAAAAAGAAAGCAGCAAGCGTTTGCAAGATAAAACTCCGGTTGGCATCCTTGCACCTCTCAAGCCCTTCTCGCGTCCGGGCGAGGTGCACATTATACGCAAGTGGTGAGCCCCAGCAGGCTCTCAGTTGCACCCATGCCCCCACTGGAATCGTGATGACATACCAAATCTCTTCCATTTAATTTGGCTCTGTCCTGTATTCGCCCTTAACCATCGTCAGCTGCTAACTGTAGGTCCTGCACCCGTGGTGACTGAACTGGAGCACATTAGTCGTGTCCGTGACGACCCCGCTACTCCACAAATAACCCAGTACGCCTTTGAAAACGGTCTCTACAAACCGGTGTAGCGGTCTAAGAGACTGTCCCGGACTGATCATACCCATCCACGACCAATGTCAACAGTGCAAACTGTGCATATTGGTACCACTGTCTGAGTGAACTGTGCATTTTGTGAATAGGGCCGCAAGACCAGAACCGTGTACATTGTGTGAATTGTAGCCGTTCCCTTTCTCCTCCCCCTCCCCCATCAACAGTTTCCCACGGGACCTCATAGCCTCTAGTCTTTAATATAGTGCTTCACCCACTCATAGAGGCATGGAGGAAAAAAAAGCATAGAAGAGGCCCCCAGCTATACCCACGCATTGCCAAAAGTGTGGAGGAAGTCACGTGTTTTCGGCGGCCATTGGAAGTCGCGTTAGCAACGGCGTCCTAGCAACGGCCCGCCCGCCGTCGGCCAGTCATGGAGGAAAGGCAGCGCCTGCCTTGTCGTCCCATTGCGAAGATTGCTGCTTCGCTTTGCTGCGCTGTGGTCTTGCGGAACTCCCAAAGGATGCTGCGAGTTGCGACAGCTGCGCCGATGTGAATATGTCATTTAATCTCTACTTGCAAGTGCACCTTGTACCGCGTCAAGCTTTTTCTCCGGTGCCGATCACGACGCGCCTATTGAAGTGCAGATATCGTGAACGCGCCGTCCCGCCGTACGCGCGGACACCCGTCAAGTAGATTTTCGGGAAGTGATACACGGTGTGCAGTGCGTAGGCGACTTGCAACCGAAAGATTCGCAACTGAATTTTTTGGTTATCACCGCTGCATGTAGTTTGCTAGGCCGGCGATGCGCGGCAGTGCATTTGCAATTGTTACAAGGTAGATTCCCGGTTGATATAATTCCATCGTCCTATTACCTTGGTAGGTGTCCGTCTGTTGACTGGAAGAGTGCTGGATCTGGATCCCCAGTGTACCATTGTTCTTTTCCGCACGTATGTGGGCAAAAGTAACGTTCCGTCTTAGTCCTCTTTTTGTGGTCTCGCTCTTTGGATATCGCTTTTCAACGCTTCAGATGCTTCGAGGTTAGTGTATGAACGTTTTCAACTCATATCACCTTGAATTTATTGACACTGAGACAAGTTGAAACTTTGCGAAAAAAACGTTTATTGTCGCAAAAAATTCTATCGAAGGCCCGCGAACAACGCTAAAAACATTCCACAATTTTTTAGCTTGAAATCTGCATAAAGTGCTGCTTACCTATATATAGAACGGCCGTTTAATTAGTTTAATTGACTAGTCATCTCTGGGATTGCTAGTGAAACTGCACCTTAGGCCTCGGACCTCAAATTAGAAATCAATGTGTCTTGTAGCACGTCCCACGTCTCTCATCTATTTTGTGCGGTCATTATTTATGCAACAGCAGTACATATACTCAAAGAAATATAGAGATAGATGGCACGCTCTAAATCAAGCCACAAGAACTCTGATAACTTTGCAACTTGAATTTACACTTGGATATAGGTGTTCTGAGTACAGTGATAGGTGAAGACAACGTGGCCTCCTGCCTCAAACACTTTTGTATTTAGTAGCTATTTACCCTCTACACAACCTGTACCCTTGACAATTGCGAATTCCCAAACGCCTTTTGTTATTGTCAGTCTAGGTTCCCCTTCGCCATGGGACTGACGAAGTTACCACGCCTGCCCTACAACACCTATCCACAGCAGGGAAAAAAAGAACAATTAGTAGCATCCGGGTAGCCCAAAAATATACTTGCATCCCATTCTATGTGTCAGCACATGTAAACAGCCCGCAGCCGGTGAAATTTTTGTAGTTATTTTGTTAGCATGTGCATGGTGTAAACGTCAATAAAAATATTTCTGAAACCACTAAATGTGCCCGCTGTGTAGCAATGTAGGACACTTTTTACCTTACTTACATATGCCAACATCCCTATTGCTGGAATAGCAAAGGCCCTTGGGGATTGTTCAAATCGTCCGACAGTATTCTCCCAAGACAGCTTTCAATACCACATGGGAGTAGTAGAAGAGGTAGAGGTCTTCCTTGGACGAATACAGCTTCTAAATACTGGCCCTTACAGGGACCCATTACACTGAAACAAAATGTGTTTCTTGCGGAATGATTAGAGTTGATAAACTGGCAGTGGCGCATACCCATTCCCACATTGCCCGCAATATACAGAAGACGCAAATATTGCATTGCACGGGGAAAATATCACTCTGGACTCTGTCAAGCATGCATGCCGACAAAGGTTATGAATAGTGTATACTATACTATGTACTACACTGTTCAGTAGACTAAGGTTTTTATACAATAGCAACGTCCTGGCTAGTGAACACGCATTGATCCCCAACACACAGTCCAGGTTATTATTGACAAGCACCCTGAAGTGAATAACAGCATGGCAGCCTGATCATGTAAACACTTTGGCATAAACACGCAGCAATATCTACATACCTTTCATTGTTCAAGGGAAGTGTGAAGACAAAAAAAGAAAAGAAAAAAATCAAACTTTCCAAAGAGACAAATTGCCCTATTCCAGATAGGGCAAAGCACCAGTGACATCACATTTTACAACAATTTGACACTACACAAACACAAGCATGCAGAAAAGCAAAATACTGTTGAACACCGAATGCGTCGGCACAAATGGAAGGCACTATAACTAGGCACATGATCACAACAATAAAGGCAAGTAATAGGAAAAACAACCAACTGCATGTCGCCAAGAGGCAAAAGCTTCAATGTGTACACGTTTTAGTGCACAACCGTTGATCCCACATGGTACAAACTAACCTGGGGTCCTTCGGTAATGCTGCGTGCTTTAGGAGCTGAGGTCAGCTTTAAAGGGTAGAAATTAAAAGAAAATCACTGGCCCTTAAACTGAGTTACCTTCCGGAACATCTGCCTCACCTGCTTGCCATGCAAACCTTGTGTGATTAACTTGCCAGCATGAAACAGGCGGGTGTTCAGGTATCGCTCTGCGACACTTCGCACAATGTGCACATAATGGTTCTGGAGAGGCGAACTGTCAAACATGTGATCATGCAGCTCCGGAAAAAGCTTTCTGTGCATGGATGAACGGAGGGCTTGATGCTACAGATCGGCCAGGAATGTTTTTGATGCAAGTTGTTTTGTGTGCAGAGCCAATCGCACAAGTGACTCGCATTTTTTGCATATTGCAATGACACTATCCGACGGGTAGCGCAGACCTCCCCTACTTTTTCGCCGTATAAACGATGATGCGGCAGCTGATGGCTCTGCTGAGAATAGTGCGGCAGTGCATTCTTCACATGAAAGCTTGTCTTCCAACTTAAATGCCACGTAACCAGCGACATGAGTAATCATCCTTGCTCCCCACTCAGTGATGTGGTCTACATTGATTGTGTAGTTATGGTCACTGGAAAGGGCATCACTCTGCTCAATCGATTCGTCGTCCAAAAGCCTTTTCCTCTGAGACGTTGCATTCAACACCTCTGCTCCTGATGCTCGCGCACCACTGCTGCATGACAACACCGCAATGTTTTCAAGTGGCAGACAGTTGTCTGTGCTTGCATCAGAGAGCTCATTTTGAACAACCACTTTTTTTAATGCAGCGCGAAATTGCTGGGTTGTCGGGTTGTCATTGTGGCCCCCATGAGACCTAATCAGGCCAAAAAAAAGTTCCAAATGGTCCTGACAAATTTTGTGTCCAGGCACATATTTCAAAAGCTGCCTTTTCACCACAAGGAAGTTGTGGAGGGCAATCATGCTCTGCATGCAGATCAGGTAGCCTAAAAAGCCCGTCTTTCTATTTGTCTCGACAACTTGGCGCTTCGTTGCTGGCTCCTTCAACGACAAAATATAGCTTGTTGCTTCTTGATACATTGTTTTCACATCACGTACGTTCCTTTCATTTAATGGCGTTTTCCATCCTTTCTGGTACATACTCCTCGAATTAAGAACGTGAAATATGTTGTTCACGAGTGTCAGAAATTTCTCAGTTCGTTTCGAATTTATGAATCCAGCAAGTCCTAACTCCCGACACTCGGCAAGTGCAGTGGCAACAGAGAGACTCATTACCTGAGCAGCGAGCCTTACTTTAATTGGCTGCCTTTGCAATTGTACATGTGCTGTGCGTAGTTTGTTTGCGAAGTGCAGGCCTTCATTCTCCTGCAGTTCGTGAAGCTGCTCGATGTAGCTCCATGCCACAATTTTTTCATTCTTGTCCAGGTAAGCTCCTTTCCTGGCGAAGGCATTCCTGACGAGTTTCAGCATATGGCACGGGTCTAAAAAAGCAGCAACAGGCTCTCCTTCGTAGCAGGGTGTGGGAATGTTGTTCTTAAATGCGTAGCATCGCTAAAGCTACATCCCAACTCCTGCAGCATGGCGATGTTGGCTGGTGCGCCGTCACAAGTTAGTGACACAATCATCGCCCCCGCATCGTGAGCACGGAGCAAGCTTTGTGTCACTAGGTTAGCACGCTGCTCCCCCACAATGCCGTCTACAAAAAAGTAGCCAAGGGGCACCTTCCACCTACCGTTGATGGCAACTGCCATAATCACAAAGGCAGCTTTCGCCAGTGGTAGGCGGTCACTGTCGACGCCAGTGCCGATGTCTACAAACCCTTCAAAGCTGCCCCTGTTTCATTTCACTTGTTGCCGGATGGACATTTCATCCACCATGAGACTGCAGATGGTTGGGTGGCCTTGAGCAGTGCTCCCTGCACATTTCATCTTAAGTGCATTAAAAGCTTCAGAGGAAAAACCCGGCTGCCCATCTACACTCTCATACCACTTTCTCAGAGTTCGCGGGTACGGCAGGCAGGTATGAAAGGCCTGCCTAACGTAGTTGTATGCCCGCGGGGAATAAAAGTTGAGTGTTAGAGCAAAGGCCCTCAGCTCCGGTGGGTACTGGCTCGGCACACCTTGCCCAGTGTGCTTTGCTGTCTGCCTTTGGAGGAGCTGCTGGTTGGCCGCGCCAAGGCTTGATAACACAGCAGCTTGCTCTTTCAAAAGAATGTTTTGCCTAGTCAGCGTTGAAAGTACCGACTTGAGTTCAGCATTTTGCTTTCGAAGACGTCGTCGGGACTCTTGGAGCCTCTTGATCGCTTTCTGAGACACCCGCTGCTCTAAGGCAAGCCGCGTTGCCCGGGCTCTCAAGAAGGCCTTTTCAGGTGTGTCTTCCTGGGAGTTGAAACAAGCCGTTACCAAACCATCTAACTAATGATACACACTTGACTACAAGCGTGCATAAAGCTCAGACGACTACCTTAGGTTTTATGCTTGCTGGCATGTTTTTTGGGGAGAAGAAAACAACGAAACTCTCATGAGAACTCCGTTATACCAATGTTTGTTCACAGCAAACTACTGGCTGTCTTTTTTGTAATATTTATACCACACAGATTATACATATCAGCCTAATTTATTGCCATCTACAGTGGCACAAATGTAAATCACTGCTACCTAAAGCTAATACAAAGCTATTTTTTAAGATTATATATGTTTCACTGAAATGGAACAGAAGTAATCATTTTCTCCATATGTGCCTTTTTTAATTAAGGCTAACGCTTGTAACCATACGTACAATTACAGATTGAGGTAGTGCCAATATGCCTGAAGCTTGTGTTTGATTTTGAAAACACCACGTTGGATCAGTGGCCAGAAAATTACACAGCTGGGCCTCGCCGAGTTGATGGTTTAACCGACAGTTAGGTGTCACAACACTGTGATCTGCAGCATGAATCCACGTAAATGCTCCGTGGAAACAATATGTATTTGACAAATAACCACCACAAAAATACTACCTTCTCTTGTCTATAGATACAAGATGAGGTTCAATTCATATAAACTACATACATTTCCTAGACTTTAAAAACTCTACAACTGTTGCAACTACAAACTTTATATATACACCTCGGGCTTTTCTACAGTACATACTCTTCACATGAAAGCTGAATTCCCAGTATGGTAGCTGTTGGAGGCGAAACAAGGGCCTCTGGTCTAAGACACAGGTCTGACAGCTTAGGCGATCTATATAGCCTTGTACCGAAATCTAAATAACTGACACTTTTTTAAGGTTAGTCATGATGCGCCTTACTTCAGTTCTGAATTTCATTCCTATATCAAATGGCCAAAATGTAGTTATTTCCAGTTACTGAACTAACACAAACATCAAGAACATCCAACATATGGCCCCAAAAAGAAATTTAGGTACAAAACACCTCGTAAAAAATTCATTAGGAACTTGAGAACAACCCACCTAGCTTAATTAAATTAACATAATTTTGAAGCATTAATGTATTTGTCAACATCCTATCAATTAACATTACCTCCAATTGTCAGTTTGCAGTTCTCGCAAAATGTGCACACTGCCATAAGATGTAAGTAAAATAGCTGTAAATTGTACTTACTTTCTTTCTCTGGGGCTCCGAATTCCTCTCAAGTGAGTGAATAGGCTCCATAATGATGTTTTCAGCTTGAAGTGCAGGCCTTTCATACACTTAAAATTCCTTGGTTCATTGATTGCACATGGCATGCAAAATACATGCTAATTATCAAAGATTAGTAAGAATCATCGTCAGAATCCAACCACACAACATTAATGTGTACCTCACCATGCATTGTGAATAGCTTATTTTGAAAACACATGCTGGGGATACACTGGTCACGCACGCTGGCACCTATACATAAACACAGACATGCAATGGTTTCTGTACCCAAGTTCACATTCAACGTATCTTTACCATTGCAAACTGCAGTTTCCTTTTTCTCGGTGTCTTGTAGGAAGTTGGAGTGGGTAGTGAGCTTGGCAGGTCCTGCAAGAACTTTTTTATTAACTGAATGCAGGTGAATACTTTTGTTGTACACCCAGAAAAAATAATAAGAGGCATAAAGCAAATATTCCCTTCAAGGTAAAAGGGGGGGGGGAATTAGGCAAATATATTTTTACTTACTTCACTGATTGGATCTGAAGCCACTTGCTTTTTCAATACAGAGATGCCTGTCCCACTCCGGACAAAAATCCCCTCATCCTGGAACACGCAGAGAGACGAGGAAAATAACGTTACAGTGTGAAGATTACATCTGTGCAATGTGTGAAGGCAAAAGAATAGGTGTAAAATGTTGTGGCTGAATTGCGTACCTCACCATGCATTGTCAATAGCTTATTTTGAAAACACATGCTGGGGATGCACTGGTCACACACACTGGCAGCTATACATAAACACAGACATGCAATGGTTTCTGTACCCAAGTTCACATTCAACGTATCTTTACCCTTGTAAACTGCAGTTTCCTTTTCCTCGGTGTCCTGTAGGAGGTTGGTGTGGGTAGTGAGCTTGGCAGGTCTACACCCGTGAAAATTAATAAGAGCCATAAAGCAAATATTCGATTGATTGTATGGTTTAACGTGCCGACGCAATGCAGGCAATGAGGCGCACCGTAGTGGAGGGCTCCGGATTAATTTTGACCACCTGGGGATCTTTAACGTGCGCCGAAATCTCGTACACACGGGCGTTTTTGCTTTTCGCCTCCATCATAAAAGCGGCCACCGTGGCCAGGAATCGAATTCGTGACCTCGTGCTCAGCAGCGCAACGCCTTGGCCACTGAGCCACCGCGCTGGGTATAAAGCAAATATTCAGTAGGGGGGGAGAGCAGCCAAATATTTTTTTACTTCACTGATTGGATCTGAAGCTACTTGCTTTTTCAATACAGAGATGGCTGTCCCACTCCGGACGAAAATCCCCTCAGCCTGGAACACGCAGAGAGACGAGGAAAATAACATTACAGTGTGAAGATATACATCTGTACAATGTGTGAAGGCAAAAGAATAGGTGTAAAATGTTGTGACTGAAATGCTTTAATAATTTACAAGCCTATTTCACAAGTGCAGGACAGAACGATCACAGCCATCGTTCGCATTCATAGCAAGCAAGGCTTTCCACGCAACTTATGGCACAAAGCGGTTCTATTCATGCATTCGGAACAGAAAAGTCAGACAGGCCTTCCTAGATAATGCTGGCAACAGTATGGTTGATTGATTGTAGAGTTGAATGCGCCGACGCAACGCAGGCGATGAGGCGCACCGTAGTAGAGGGCTCCGGATTAATTTTGAATACCTGGGGATCTTTAACGTGCGCCGAAATCTTGTACACATGGTTGTTCTTGCTTTTCGCCTCCATCATAAAAGCGGCCACCGTGGCCGGGAATCCAAACCGCGATCTCGTGCTCAGGGCAACAGTATGGTGCTGTCAGAAAGTCGGATGGGGGAAAATCTGAAGTATTACATGACTGTAGCCCCTCCATGCAATGAGGTTTGCAGCATACTTTTTTTATTTATTTATTTTATGTATTAATTACAGAATACTGTTGGCCTTCAAGCCATTACAGGGGGTAGGACACATTAGGATAGTTAAGTATCAATTATAACTCATACAGCAGTACAAACAACACGTCAGGCTTGATATGTTAGGTAGCATACATAATACACATCAGCATTGCTAGCAAAAGTCACACTGTTTCCGTCAAAGCACACATACAAACAGGGAGGAATAAAAAGGGAATAAAAAGAGAAACCTCATCCTGGCCAACTGTCGATGTTCGCCTTAGGTGGGCAGTTCTAGCAAGTGTAACATTTCTGTTACCGACACGGTAGCAGATTACTTCGAAAGAATGAACCTGGCGGCTGCCTTTGTACTTTTTTCAGCACATTTATCAGCGCGAGTTCTGAGGGGTCTCATACAGTGCTCGCATACGCATGTTGATATGCATGTTGACACACGGATAGCTTTCCCTTCCTCAACTTCTTTACACCGCAAACATGCAGAAAAGCATTTTGATGTGGTCGCAGCAAAACATTGCCACAGAAATCAATGTTTTTTTATGTATATAGCCGTTGTAAACAGTTCTCTGCGACAGTTATTGTGGTTAAGAAATTGTTTGCAGCTGTGGGCTTAGGCCATTCCAGCAGCACGATTGGAGGAGGCTCACGCTTGTCCAAACCTGAGAACTAGTGCTGCCTAGCAGTGTGAAGCCATTTCGCAAAACTATTAGAATTCTTCCCAGAGAAAAACTGAAGCTGCCTGTTTTGACGCGCAAAATGTCGAGTCATCAAACTTACCAGAGGTATGAGGCCAGGGCTTGTTGCATGTGACGGTCCAGGAAGTGGTAGTGTCGACACGCTCTGCTCCACTGATCCGCCGTGCAGTTGTTGCGTTGACCGAGGAACCTGAAATGTGGGAAGGGGGAAACATACCACATATTAATTTTGATAACAGCAATAATAATGGTAAAGCATCTGCGGAGAGAACGGTGGACATGCATCTGAACCGTACCTGTTCAGTCTCACACAAATTATTGTCACAAGCTCAATGTGTTAGTGCCTCATTCACAGCCGTCAACAAGTGAACTTAAAAGTCATGATACCAAAAATACCAATCATCATGCGGCTGCTCCCATTTTTTTATAACAATAAAGAGGCAAATCATGAACTTTGCTCCCCTAACAGCGCGGCTGCTTTCATAGCAGGCACAGTGCCATCAAACTTACCAGAGGTATGAGGCCAGGGCTTGTTGCATGCGACGGTCCAGGAAGCACGGGTAGTGTCGACACGCTCTGCTCTGATGATCCAGCAAGCGGTGACCCAGCATCCTAAGAATGGGTTAGATGCAGAATCGTATATAGTGCAATGTACATAATTATAAAATCTGAGTGAAAAGCATGCAACTTTAGCTTGACCCTGCTGTATACGCATGCAGTGCGTACCCAAGTCTGACATGTAATTAAGCTATAGATATTATAGGGTAGTATTATGCGTGGTAAATTTATAATTACGTTAAGCAAGTAGGATACGGTATATACTACATAAGTGATATTTGTTTTTATTACGTTGGAATTAGGGAAGTGTGCACGCACGGCCGTCTGTGTGTGTAACTGTCGAAGTAATCAAGCTGCGTGCGATGATATGCAAGGTACGCATGCTCGATCCTGTCTGTATCTGCGTGATTAAAATTATTTACACACGTATGAACGACTACTTCCCCGCGGCATTACACTGATTAATTGATTAATTTTAGGAATTACATGCAATTATGAACAACAGTGATTGAATATATACACACATATGAAACGCGAGCACGGAAATACGAACCAGAACACACAAATAGCGTCATTTATTTCCGTGCAAGTGAAATTTTCGTGTGGCTATATTGGATTAACAATTAAGGCTGAAAAATGCGTTTTTTTTTAAATATACCGATACCGCGCCATTAACATTGCACCTCCATATACTTTTCAAACGTGTTTTGGTTCATATTTTCGTGTTCGCTAGCGTCACTAAATAAAGGCTTTTAGTGACGCTAGTGTTCGCGATTTCGACTGCACGTATGCATGCAATTTGTTTACGAGACGCACTTTGTCGTGCGTGGACAAAAATGAACCCATATATTATGATATATGTGCCAAGAGCTTGCGTATATACTTTTGCTGATATGTCAGTCGATCGAGCGTAGTTTGTCTCGTACGTAGTTAGAGTGCATGGCCGCAGCAAACGGTAAACTTTGGTGCCTTACCAGGACCACAGGGACCGCATCTGTGCTCAGCCGAACCAATCTCGGTGACGAAAAATCAGTCGCGCAAGCGAAAGGTCTTCGAACAGACAAACGCAAACTTGGGCACTTTCCAGTCCGGTAGCCGCACGGCGTTCGCCCACTGCTTGCGGCGTTCTACATCGCTTGGGAACCTATAAGCGGCGGCGATTGCAAACAAAGGATTAATGCACACCAATGTACAGCAATACTAGTCAGCGGAATGATGCACTCACCGGTGGAAAGTGACTCCCGATTCCTTGGGTACCAATCGCGACTTGCAGCCTGGCACCGAGCCTTGCGGCATTGTTACAGCGAGCCGCTTCGCAAAACTGCTGCGGCCACACTGAAGGCCGTGTAACCGCGCGTTTAGGTTCACGGTCACGCGCTGCAAAACGGCCTTCTACCTGCCTATCAGCTGATTTCCGCCGGCTCGGCGCTGGCAGATGCAGACGACGAGAGGCGACACAGAACGGAGGAGGCGGAGAAGGTGCACCGACAGAGAGGGAAAAAGAGTCCGCCATTCGACTTACAAAAATGGCGTTTCCGGCTGCGCTGGGTGTGACGTCAGGGTAGAGTGTACTAGAAGTTTAGTTGAACAGTTTAAGCCAAACTTGCCTCGAAAAGCGACTTTATTCGAAAAGCGACTCTACGTTTGCGCTCAGGCAGAGACTCTTGGCTTGGTCATGGCGCTGCAGGTAGCTAGAACAAGGGTTGGTGGCTCGAGAGTTTCTTCTGGTGAGGCACCTCTGCTAATAGGATTACCTCCGCTTTTAGGCGAGCTACTGGGCCGAGCCGAGAGGCGCAGGTTTTGTCACAATACAGGTGGCTGCCTGGAAAAGCAAGCTCGCAGCGGTCTGAGATCCAAGAATTTCATACATCCCTTAGTAGCGTACCTGGCCGCCACAGTTTCCATCGTGCCCGATTTCAACGCTGATATTTCCAGTAGCTGCATCGCAAACGCGGTTAATGTGTCCCCTTTCCATATACGCGAGGAGTTTGCTTAGCTTGCTCAGGGTAAGACAACAGTAAGGTATGTGAAAAATAAAAAAATGGCCGTCATACGACCAAAATGCAGGCTTTAAGGGGGGAAAAAAAACCGGCATTAAATCCAAATATCCGAAACTGCGATGTAAACAACCAACTCGCCATTAAGGTGTGTACATAAATAAAAGAGAATTAAAATTATATCGCAAATTTCTAACCGAGATAAGATTTCTAACACTGGCCACATGCATAAGAACCTAACAAGCTCCGGCACTAGTAACTGCCACAACTCTGACAATACGGCCGATAATGTCACTACGACTGTAATAAATGCTTCGACTACTGCACCCCAAACAGTTCAGTTAAATCCCTGTACTAATATTTTTCCCTCGATTGCCGTCACTAAAGAAAACCTTACCGGGAATGTAATGAACCTTTCAAGTATAACCCTCTCCCCAGCTCAGATGAACGTCTTGTCAAAGGGCCTAAACTTTTGCCCGGCTACTGGTGGTTTTGATGAATTTCAACTTTTTAAGGACTTAGATAACTTCGCCAGAAACATGAGACTACGAGAATACTTCTACGATCACCCCGCGACGGAAGAAGCCCGCAGAACCCTACCTAGCTATAAGCACTGGACCCCTCCCACACAGCGTGATAGTTGCCTCGACATGTACATCAAAGCTGTCCAACGCGATGTGCGAAAAGCTTACCAAACACAAATTTCGTTCCACCACAACATGACTACCAACGAAAAGAAAGCCCTAGAGGAACTCGCAAGCTGTCCCGACATAATTATTAAACCTGCCGACAAGGGAGGCGCAATCGTAATCCTTGACAAAACCGACTATGTTAACGAGGCCAATAAGCAACTATCAGTATCGACGTTCTATAAAGCACTACCCAATGATCCCACTCAAGATTATAAGCAAATTGTCAAAGATAAACTTGCTGAGCTTGTTAAAAATAAAACAATAAATGAAACCACGGCTCGTTCCCTGATCCCCTTAAGCCCAGTAGCCGGTAAATTCTATCTTCTCCCAAAGATTCACAAGGTGAACAACCCAGGGCGCCCCATTGTTTCTGGCATTGGCACTGTTACCGAAAACCTCTCGCGCTATGTGGATAATCTCATTTGCGACATTCCGCCCAGCTTTCCCTCCTTCATTAAGGATACCAATGACTTTCTCTCAGACATCTCAAAAATTGAAATTCCTGATAACTGCCTTCTAGTCACCCTTGATGTTGCGTCACTGTATACTAACATCCCCCATGAAGATGGCATCGCCGCTGTATCCCTTGCGTATGAGCAGTCATCGTGCGACAAACCTATCGATTCTTCTGCTCTCCAAACATTCCTTAGGCTTATTCTTGAACTTAACAATTTTGAGTTCGACGGAGTTCATTACGTGCAAGTCAGCGGAACGTCAATGGGAACTCGAATCGGACCTAACTATGCTAATATCTTTATGGCTCACCTCGAATCAAACTTTCTTGACACCCAAAATTTAAAGCCAATGTACTATAAAAGGTACATTGATGACATATTCATGATCTGGCAACACGGTGAGGCGGAGCTCCTCACCTTCATTGAGGCATTTAACCTAGCCCATCCTAGTATTTCCCTTGCTCATTCCTATTCGGAACACAGTGTAAACTTTCTGGACGTCACCGTTACTACCTTCCAAGGTCGGCTTCAAACTAAACTGTATAGAAAACCGACAGACACGCGGCAGTATTTGCACTTCCGAAGCAGCCATGTCAGACACTGCAAGACAGCAATACCTTACAGCCAAGCCCACCGATTTAGGAGAATTTGCTCAAACCAAGCCGACTTTGACTCAAACTGTCGAGAACTCAAGACCGCCCTCCTGAATAAAAAATACCCGGAAAAAGTTATCGACGACGCTATTGTGCGAGCCAACCAATTAGACCGTAACGAAATCTGTAAGAAAAAAGCCCCCAACGGGAACCCGCAAACTAACTTAGTTTTAACCCACTCATCCTCCGCTCCAAGAGTGTCAACCGTGCTCAAAAAACATCATAATATCCTAATGCAAAGTGACCGCTTAAAAAGCATATTCCCCGAACCACCACGCGTTGTCTACCGGCGTAATCAGAATTTAGGTGACTTTCTTACTAACTCTCGTATCAACCGACCGGCAACTACTGGCTGCATGCCCTGCAATAAACCCCGATGTAAAGTATGCCCACACATGACCACTACACAGCGCGCCACCAGCACGGCTTCAGACTACTACGTAAATATAAAAGGTAACTTTAACTGTGACTCCGCTAATGTCGTATATCTTCTAGAGTGCACTGTTTGTAGGCAACAATATATCGGCCAAACTGAAACGCCCTTCCGAATACGGTTCAATAATCACCGCTCTCATGCAAAAAGCTGCCCTTATTTGCCCCTGTCAAGACATGTGAACAGTCCCGGGCATGCATTTGAACATCTTAAAGCAACGATTTTAGAATCCGCCTTCAAAACGCACCACGACCGCGAGGTTCGGGAATCTTATCTCATTTATAAGTTTGGGTCAGCCACGCTTGGAATTAATGAAAGTTACGGAAA
Source organism: Haemaphysalis longicornis (assembly GCF_048455015.1). Lineage (NCBI taxonomy): Eukaryota > Metazoa > Arthropoda > Arachnida > Ixodida > Ixodidae > Haemaphysalis > Haemaphysalis longicornis. The sequence goes on along the minus strand of NW_027526203.1, from coordinate 247,375,074 downwards.
ACTAACGTGCTTATCCCTCGATTAAAATTAGCGGATTCATAATTTTTATAACTATGTTCATTATTCCTACCCTCGAGTTTGCCATCAGAATTCGCAGAAACTCTCCTAATACAGCAGCTTTATTAGCCTAATGCGGTTCAACAATGCCATTTGTCCTGGGGAGGGAGGCCTCGTTCCCACGATCACTTATGAATGTTTAACTCTTTGTGATCTATTCATGTTTAACCTTTTGTGACCCTACCTATTTCCTGTTCAATTGCTAGCTTCTGTGAAATGCTCTTTTGTGCCCCCTATCTATTCTCTTGACCCGCGGGGGGCACACCCATCTTCGCTTCCCCCCGAACCAGTCTCAGCAGTCACTGAATACCTCAGTGTATACTCTTCCCTTTCTTTTCAAACCGCGGTTGTCCAGTTTCCCCCATTGTCTGAACTTCCAGCCCGCGCGGCATACGTTGACCCGTCATGGTGCAACCTTGAATGCTGCATTGTTAACACGACCCCTTTTTCTCTCTCTCGCTCCCCCCCCCCTTTTTATTATTTTTTTTCTTGTTTGTTTGTTGATGTTGTAACATAGGCGTAGCCTGACTGTATGCACACTCCCCATTTCCGAAACATTTTCCGCACTTTCTCACAGTTTTATGCAAACCTACATAAGAAATGTGTTCAAAATGTTTGCGACAGCAAAATCATGTAACTTTACTCTGATGAAGGCAAGTCCCGTTGCCGCTACGTAAGTAAACATTGTCTGTTATTGTTCTTGCTGTGTATCCGACTCTTTACTTATACTATTTCTGCGCGCTTTGTGAGTTTATCTTTCTCTAGATTTATATATATATATATATATATATATATATATATATATATATATATATATATATATATATATATATATATATATATATATAACACAGAAATAAGGGTTGGCAGTCGAGAAAACCTCGGAAAGCAAAGGGGAGGATGTGGTAGATCATTGAAACAGATTAAGAATTTGGAAAGAAAGAAAGAAAGTGAAGAAAAAATGCCCGCCAGGTGGGATCCGAACCCACGACCTCCAGAATACCGGTCTGGTGCGATCGTGGGATCCGAACCCAGTCGTGGGTTCGGATCCCACCTGGCGGGCATTTTTTCTTCACTTTCTTTCTTTCTTTCCAAATTCTTAATCTGTTTCAATGATCTACCACATCCCCCCCTTTGCTTTCCGAGGTTTTCTCGACTGCCAACCCTTATTTCTGTGTTATTTTCAACGAGCCCCTCATTTCCTATTCTGATTCGCTATATATATATATATATATATATATATATATATATATATATATATATATATATATATATACATATATATATATATACAGAAAGAAATGCCGGCAGTCTACAATGCCAAAGAAGGCATAGGGGAATGGTTAGACAATTTTTTACTCTTAGTGACGTTACTTTTTTTTTATTAATACGTGAGAAAGAAAGAAATAAATAAAAACACGCGCCCAGAGTGGGGACCGAACCCACGCCTTTCGATTAGATCTCGAATGCCTTACCAATTCGGCTAACTGGGCGACTGTGTTCTCCTTCGCTTTCTGGGGTATTTATATTTACCACAACTGTATCTGACGCTCGAGGGCGGTAGCCAGCGCCACTCAGACTACACGGGGAGAAGGGGACCTTCTTTTCAACCCCCGGGGCGTGACTGAAACGTCTACAGCCTGTCATGAGCGGGTCAACTGGCGGGTAACCCTCTTATGCTACCTTGGCATCAAGGCTGCCAGAACTGAGGCCCTCGCTAAGCTTTTGCACGATAATAAGGTTTGGAAATGAGGGGCTCGTTAGGAAATACAGAAAGAAATGAAGGCAGTCTACAATGCCAAAGAAGGCATAGGGGAATGGTTAGACAATTTTTTACCCTTAGTGACGTTACTTTTTTTTTATTAATACGTGAGAAAGAAAGAAAGAAAGAAAAACACGCGCCCAGAGTGGGGACCGAACCCACGCCTTTCGATTAGATCTCGAATGCCTTACCAATTCGGCTATCTGGGCGACTGTGTTCTCCTTCGTTTTCTGGGGTATTTATATTTACCACAACTGTATCTGACGCTCGAGGGCGGTAGCCAGCGCCACCCAGACTACACGGGGAGAAGGGGACCTTCTTTTCAACCCCCGGGGCGTGACTCAAACGTCTACAGCCTGTCATGAGCGGGTCAACTGGCGGGGAACCCTCTTATGCTACCTTGGCATCAAGGCTGCCAGAACCGAGGCCCTCGCTAAGCTTTTGCACGATAATAAGGTTTGGAAATAAGGGGCTCGTTAGGAAATACAGAAAGAAATGCCGGCAGTCTACAATGCCAAAGAAGGCATAGGGGAATGGTTAGACAATTTTTTACCCTTAGTGACGTTACTTTTTTTTTATTAATACGTGAGAAAGAAAGAAAGAAAGGAAAACACGCGCCCAGAGTGGGGACCGAACCCACGCCTTTCGATTAGAACTCGAATGCCTTACCAATTCGGCTATCTGGGCTTTTTTTTTTTTTTTTTCTTTATTGCCTGCTTGTGACATGATACAATTCGACAGACACAACGCTTGGTGGATGAATGTGAAACAGCAGCCTCTCTTATGCTGCGTGAAGAACTAAAATTTTTTCAATGATGCCAGGCTATCTAATGTTGTGATCCATTCAGGTGGGTCTACTTGCGCTCGGTAAACTTCCCTGATGTACGTTATACATTCAATAAAGTATTCCCTGACGGGTCTAGCATTGGCATCAGCATGCCTGACCGCCATACGAACTCTCCACAAACTATGTAGAGAAAGGAGCATGATCATGTCATAGGGCACTCCCCCTTCATTTTCCGTTGGAAGGTACCTAATGCCGTAAGGAGAAAGTGGCAGGTTCTTTTTCAAAGTCCTCTGCAGAATGTCCCAATGAAATACTGCGTCCCAGCAATCCAGGAAGATGTGTTCAACTGTTTCTATTTTTTTGCACAAACGACAGTTTACGGACCCGTAGACAAATAACCCCTTTTCTTCCAACCAAGGATTCACAGGAAGAGTGCCACTATGCAACTGGAAAAAGAACGTTTTGCAGTGTGCTCTAACTGGCATTTTCTTAATTCTTTGAAGAACATCTTTGCCTTTTCCAGTTGGGTACAGCGACCGGTATATTGGCACGGGCAAGCATACATCAACAAGATCTTTGTACAGACGTTTCCGCGTGACAACACTCAGGTATTCTGTCGAAAATCGCACTTTGAGGAGTTTGACGGCACGCACAACTTCACTCAAAAACCCTCTCACAGACACTGGTCTTGCTTGACTAGTTGACACAACAAACTCAGGGAGAGTGTGCGATAGCCTTGTCTGAATCACATGGCGCAAAAAAGGATCGCTTTCATCACGAAAGAACATGAACCGTGCGACCACTTGTCGCAGAAACAGATGTACAAGGCCCAAACCCCCTGCCTTCGCTGAACGAAAAAGGTTCGTGCGACTCGTTCTTTCCCAAGTTGACCGCCACAAAAACACCGCGAACACTCGGTGTAACTTCTGAACTATAGTTCTTGACATACACAGGGCTTGTAGAACATACATTACCTTCGCAACAAGAAACACGTTACATACGGTTGAGCGTGCAAACATAGACAAGTCCCGTCCACCCCACTTGAGCGTTTTCTCTCGTGTAGCCTCAATTTGCTCCTTCCAGTACTCATCTGGGTCTCTGTAGCACTCAAGTGGCACGCCTAAATACTTAACTGGACACACACTCCACTGGACGTTTGCAAATGTGGACGGCGTGGTTTCCCAATCCCCGTGCCAGAAACCTGAACATTTTTTCCAATTAATTTTGCTCCCAGTCACTTCACAAAACAAGGAGGCTTCTTTTACAGTCTCCTTCACGCTATCTGTGTCCACGCAAAACACGGCAATGTCATCCGCGTACGACAGTACTTTCACTTCACTTGACTGGAGCCTGATCCCGTGTACAGAACTATTTTCCCGTATTTTCAAACAAAAGGGTTCGAGATAAATCGCAAAAAGCAACGGACTCAAGGGGCACCCTTGCCGTACCGATGACAGAACGGGGAAGCTCTGACTCACGTTTTTGTTTATCACTAGGTTTGCTGTGCACTGCTTGTATGCCATCGTCACGCCTTCTAAAATGACCGACCCTAGGTTCACATGGCGCAAAATGCTGAACAACACTTCGTGCCCCACCCTATCAAAAGCCTTTTCGAGGTCAATTTGTAACATTGCCACTTTACCACCGAGTGCATCAATCATCTCTAATATACTTCGCGCCACATGAATGTTTGTGTAAATTGTCCTTCCTTTAATCCCACATGTTTGGTGTGGCCCCACTATTTCTTTAATGACTAATTGTAACCTGCTTGCCAAAATTTTCATTAAGATCTTGTAATCGACATTGGTAAGACTAATCGGTCGGTAACACTCGACTTGCAGCAGCTTCTCTGGATCGTCGCTTTTGGGAATTAAGACGATGTGACTTCTTTGAAAGGACGGCGGCATTTTTTTACACTCGTACGTTCTCGTAAACACCGCGTGCAATATCACCGCTAAATCTTTCTTGAACGTTTTGTAAAAAGCGGCGCTGATGCCGTCCGGCCCTGGTGACTTGCCCTTTCCCAGTTCATCGATTGCCTTTTCTATTTCGCTAACACTTATCGGTTCCTCCAGTCTCGCCTTGACCTCTTCATCTAACTTTGGCATAAGAGACAAAAATTTACTTTCATAGTCATCTTTATACCAACTTTGATGACTAAAAAGACCTCGATAGTGCTGAACAAATTCGCGTTCTATCAGGTCGCTGTCTTCAGTAACTTCATTTCCGCATCGTATCCTAGTGATTTCGTTGCGTTTCGCATACCTTTTTTCTTCCCCTAACGCTCGCTTCGTCGGTGTCTCATTTGACCATAACCGTTCCGCGCGTGCGCGTATCATTGCCCCCCTGTATCTTTCGATGTCGATAACCTCGAGGGCATTTTTCACTTCTTTGATTTCTTTACTAAATATTCCAGGCGCTGCGCATTCCTGGCTTAGCAAAAACTTCAATTGCGTCTGCAGCTCTTCCTCTTTTTTCTTTTCATTGTACCGTAGTACACTCGCACGCTCTATTGCTTTCATTTTCACGTCATTCTTAAACTGCTCCCACCGAACAATAACATCATCACCTTTTCCGATAAACTCGTGCACCCGCTCATTTACTATGTCGACAAACTTTTCGTCTTCGAGTAGCTTTGCGTTAAGCTTCCAGAGATTCCAATTAAATCTCGCCTTTTTTTGCTTTTTACCCATCGTAAGCGTCACCAACGCGTGGTCACTAAAGGATACTTGATTGACATGGTAACTTGTGCAACATGGTATAAGCTTCAGCGATGCGTACAGCCTGTCCAGCCTCGCATGACTCTGGTTTTGGAAGTGTGTGTATTCTGGCGGCTGGCCACTGGCCAGAGCCGAGCCAACATCTTCTAACTCATACTCGTGTACCAGTTCATTCAAGAAAATGGCGCTTTTGTCCCTGACAGGCCGCCCCTTTACTCTATCTTCAGCGTTACATACGCAGTTAAAATCTCCAAGGAGTACAACGTTCCTGTCGGTGCGTAAAAAGTTCTCCACTCGCTCAAAAAACACTTTTCTATCATTCTCTTTGTTTGGTGCATATACACATACAACACGCCAGTACATTTCCGACAAAAAGAAATCGCACACAACCAGTCTGCCGTCATCGCCTGCCGTTACACTTTCTTCCACAATACCAAGGCTATTCCGCAGTAAAAGTAAACAGCCCCCTGACGTACCCACAGCATGGATTCGGCTATCTGGGCGACTGTGTTCTCCTTCGCTTTCTGGGGTATTTATATTTACCACAACTGTATCTGACGCTCGAGGGCGGTAGCCAGCGCCACTCAGACTACACGGGGAGAAGGGGACCTTCTTTTCAACCCGCGGGGCGTGACTCAAACGTCTACAGCCTGTCATGAGCGGGTCAACTGGCGGGGAACCCTCTTATGCTACCTTGGCATCAAGGCTGCCAGAACCGAGGCCCTCGCTAAGCTTTTGCACGATAATAAGGTTTGGAAATGAGGGGCTCGTTAGGAAATACAGAAAGAAATGCCGGCAGTCTACAATGCCAAAGAAGGCATAGGGGAATGGTTAGACAATTTTTTACCCTTAGTGACGTTACTTTTTTTTTTATTAATACGTGAGAAAGAAAGAAAGAAAGAACACGCGCCCAGAGTGGGGACCGAACCCACGCCTTTCGATTAGATCTCGAATGCCTTACCAATTCGGCTATCTGGGCGACTGTGTTCTCCTTCGTTTTCTGGGGTATTTATATTTACCACAACTGTATCTGACGCTCGAGGGCGGTAGCCAGCGCCACCCAGACTACACGGGGAGAAGGGGACCTTCTTTTCAACCCCCGGGGCGTGACTCAAACGTCTACAGCCTGTCATGAGCGGGTCAACTGGCGGGGAACCCTCTTATGCTACCTTGGCATCAAGGCTGCCAGAACCGAGGCCCTCGCTAAGCTTTTGCACGATAATAAGGTTTGGAAATAAGGGGCTCGTTAGGAAATACAGAAAGAAATGCCGGCAGTCTACAATGCCAAAGAAGGCATAGGGGAATGGTTAGACAATTTTTTACCCTTAGTGACGTTACTTTTTTTTTATTAATACGTGAGAAAGAAAGAAAGAAAGGAAAACACGCGCCCAGAGTGGGGACCGTACCCACGCCTTTCGATTAGAACTCGAATGCCTTACCAATTCGGCTATCTGGGCGACTGTGTTCTCCTTCGCTTTCTGGGGTATTTATATTTACCACAACTGTATCTGACGCTCGAGGGCGGTAGCCAGCGCCACTCAGACTACACGGGGAGAAGGGGACCTTCTTTTCAACCCGCGGGGCGTGACTCAAACGTCTACAGCCTGTCATGAGCGGGTCAACTGGCGGGGAACCCTCTTATGCTACCTTGGCATCAAGGCTGCCAGAACCGAGGCCCTCGCTAAGCTTTTGCACGATAATAAGGTTTGGAAATGAGGGGCTCGTTAGGAAATACAGAAAGAAATGCCGGCAGTCTACAATGCCAAAGAAGGCATAGGGGAATGGTTAGACAATTTTTTACCCTTAGTGACGTTACTTTTTTTTTTATTAATACGTGAGAAAGAAAGAAAGAAAGAAGAACACGCGCCCAGAGTGGGGACCGAACCCACGCCTTTCGATTAGATCTCGAATGCCTTACCAATTCGGCTATCTGGGCGACTGTGTTCTCCTTCGTTTTCTGGGGTATTTATATTTACCACAACTGTATCTGACGCTCGAGGGCGGTAGCCAGCGCCACCCAGACTACACGGGGAGAAGGGGACCTTCTTTTCAACCCCCGGGGCGTGACTCAAACGTCTACAGCCTGTCATGAGCGGGTCAACTGGCGGGGAACCCTCTTATGCTACCTTGGCATCAAGGCTGCCAGAACCGAGGCCCTCGCTAAGCTTTTGCACGATAATAAGGTTTGGAAATGAGGGGCTCGTTAGGAAATACAGAAAGAAATGCCGCCAGTCTACAATGCCAAAGAAGGCATAGGGGAATGGTTAGACAATTTTTTACCCTTAGTGACGTTACTTTTTTTTATTAATACGTGAGAAAGAAAGAAAGAAAGAAAAACACGCGCCCAGAGTGGGGACCGAACCCACGCCTTTCGATTAGATCTCGAATGCCTTACCAAGTCGGCTATCTGGGTGACTGTGTGCTCCTTCGCTTTCTGGGGTATTTATATTTACCACAACTGTATCTGACGCTCGAGGGCGGTAGCCAGCGCCACTCAGACTACACGGGGAGAAGGGGACCTTCTTTTCAACCCCCGGGGCGTGACTCAAACGTCTACAGCCTGTCATGAGCGGGTCAACTGGCGGGGAACCTTCTTATGCTACCTTGGCATCAAGGCTGCCAGAACCGAGGCCCTCGCTAAGCTTTTGCACGATAATAAGGTTTGGAAATGAGGGGCTCGTTAGGAAATACAGAAAGAAATGCCGGCAGTCTACAATGCCAAAGAAGGCATAGGGGAATGGTTAGACAATTTTTTACCCTTAGTGACGTTACTTTTTTTTTATTAATACGTGAGAAAGAAAGAAAGAAAGAAAAACACGCGCCCAGAGTGGAAACCGAACCCACGCCTTTCGATTAGATCTCGAATGCCTTACCAATTCGGCTATCTGGGCGACTGTGTTCTCCTTCGCTTTCTGGGGTATTTATATTTACCACAACTGTATCTGACGCTCGAGGGCGGTAGCCAGCGCCACTCAGACTACACGGGGAGAAGGGGACGCCCCGGGGGTTGAAAAGAAGATCACCTTCTCCCCGTGTAGTCTGAGTGGCGCTAACCATTCTAACCATTCCCCTATGCCTTGTCTAAAGGCATTGTCTAACCATTCCCCTATGCCTTCTTTGGCATTGTAGACTGCCGGCATTTCTTTCTGTATTTCCTAACAAGCCCCTCATTTCCAAACCTTATTATCGTGCAAAAGCTTAGCGAGGACCTCGGTTCTGGCAGCCTTGATGCCAAGGTAGCATAAGAGGGTTCCCCGCCAGTTGACCCGCTCATGACAGGCTGTAGACGTTTGAGTCACGCCCCGGGGGTTGAAAAGAAGGTCCCCTTCTCCCCGTGTAGTCTGAGTGGCGCTGGCTACCGCCCTCGAGCGTCAGATACAGTTGTGGTAAATATAAATACCCCAGAAAGCGAAGGAGAACACAGTCGCCCAGATAGCCGACTCGGTAAGGCATTCGAGATCTAATCGAAAGGCGTATGTTCGGTCCCCACTCTGGGCGCGTGTTTTTCTTTCTTTCTTTCTTTCTTTCTTTCTCACGTATTAATAAAAAAAAGTAACGTCACTAAGGGTAAAAAATTGTCTAACCATTCCCCTATGCCTTCTTTGGCATTGTAGACGGCCGGCATTTCTTTCTGTATTTCCTAACGAGCCCCTCATTTCCAAACCTTATTATCGTGCAAAAGCTTAGCGAGGGCCTCGGTTCTGGCAGCCTTGATGCCAAGGTAGCATAAGAGGGTTCCCCGCCAGTTGACCCGCTCATGACAGGCTGTAGACGTTTGAGTCACGCCCCGGGGGTTTAAAAGAAGGTCCCCTTCACCCCGTGTAGTCTGAGTGGCGCTGGCTACCGCCCTCGAGCGTCAGATACAGTTGTGGTAAATATAAATACCCCAGAAAGCGAAGGAGAACACAGTCGCCCAGATAGCCGAATTGGTAAGGCATTCGAGATCTAATCGAAAGGCGTGGGTTCGGTCCCCACTCTGGACGCGTGTTTTTCTTTCTTTCTTTCTTTCTCACGTATTAATAAAAAAAAAGTAACGTCACTAAGGGTAAAAAATTGTCTAACCATTCCCCTATGCCTTCTTTGGCATTATAGACTGCCGGCATTTCTTTCTGTATTTCCTAACGAGCCCCTCATTTCCAAATTTTATTATCGTGCAAAAGCTTAGCGAGGGCCTCGGTTCTGGCAGCCTTGATGCCAAGGTAGCATAAGAGGGTTCCCCGCCAGTTGACCCGCTCATGACAGGCTGTGGACGTTTGAGTCACGCCCCGGGGGTTGAAAAGAAGGTCCCCTTCTCCCCGTGTAGTCTGAGTGGCGCTGGCTACCGCCCTCGAGCGTCAGATACAGTTGTGGTAAATATAAATACCCCAGAAAGCGAAGAACACAGTCGCCCAGATAGCCGAATTGGTAAGGCATTCGAGATCTAATCGAAAGGCGTGGGTTCGGTCCCCACTCTGGGCGCGTGTTTTTCTTTCTTTCTTTCTTTCTTTCTCACGTATTATAAAAAAAAAGTAACGTCACTAAGGGTAAAAAATTGTCTAACCATTCCCCTATGCCTTCTTTGGCATTGTATACTGCCGGCATTTCTTTCTGTATTTCCTAACGAGCCCCTCATTTCCAAACCTTATTATCGTGCAAAAGCTTAGCGAGGGCCTCGGTTCTGGCAGCCTTGATGCCAAGGTAGCATAAGAGGGTTCCCCGCCAGTTGACCCGCTCATGACAGGCTGTAGACGTTTGAGTCACGCCCCGGGGGTTGAAAAGAAGGTCCCCTTCTCCCCGTGTTGTCTGAGTGGCGCTGGCTACCGCCCTCGAGCGTCAGATACAGTTGTGGTAAATATAAATACCCGAGAAAGCAAAGGAGAACACAGTCGCCCAGATAGCCGAATTGGTAAGGCATTCGAGATCTAATCGAAAGGCGTGGGTTCGGTCCCCACTCTGGGCGCGTGTTTTAAAGCAAAGCTTTTTACCTCTACCCCCCAAGGGTTCTTTCGCGACCGTTGGTGTCACCAGAAAACTCCAGCGAACAATAAAAGAATTTACTGGCACCCCCGGGAATCGAACCTGGAACTAACAGACTAACAAAGCGAGAGCCCTTCGTCTTACCGATTTAGCTACGAGCCCACACGAAGAGAGGGAAGACAGGTGGTGTACTCACTAAGTACATCTACGGGTTTACCCCCTTCGTTCTCGCTGAATGCCACGTGAAAGCGTCACGCGACCACTCATGCCCGTCTAGCGGCCCTGTGCGCACCTTGCTCATGTGCTAAGAGTTACAAAAATTAAAGGAAGCTCACACCAATGCATGGCATCTCATTTCTAGTACGCCAATGTGCTAAAGCCTGTGGCCTCCAGTGTTTACGTAAAAAATCACAGCTCCTTGTCGTCCGCCCTCACGCCAAATCAAGGAATACATTAAAATACTCCTTGATGGCCAGACCATCACTCCAAGCCCCAGCATCAAGATCCTCGGACTACATCTCGAGGCTAACACCAAGAGGGACGTCTCCTTGCATCGCCTCAAAAACGGCATTAATCAAATCATACACATGATCAGGCGACTTGCCACCAAGAAGAGAGGCCTAAAGGAATCCGGTACCTTTCGTTTAATTGAAAATTTTGTCCTCTCGAGAGTCACTTACGTCAACCCCATGTCTTCTTCTCGACAAGGAAGACATAGAGATGCCTTATATAATGATTAGAAAGGCGGTCGAGCAGGCCATTGGTCTTCTCATGAGTGCGTCCACACAGAGGCTGCTTAGCACGGGACTCCACAACACTGTGGAAGAGCTGATAGAAGGCCATCTTTCAAACCAGAAGGTCCGACTCAGCCGCATGCTTCACCAGATTGGCTGGGCAGCCCAGAATGTCACTCCGCTTGACGTACTCCCAGACTCTTGGCGACTAAAATAAAGATGCTCCCTTTGCTTAGAAATATGAACCCCTCACATGACGAGGGTCACCGAAAAGCACGGGCTCAAGCGCTAAACACCGCCCTCGGTGGGGATCACGCAGTTATTTACACAGACGCCTGCAAATATCTAGGGTAGCAATACGCCATCATCGTGGCTACCTCCAGAACCAACCTCCTTGCGTGTACCTCGCTTAGGACCCAAGAAATGACGGCAGCAGAAGAGGCAGCCATCACCTTGGCTCTCACTCAACCAGGGGTTCGGAGGGTAGTCACCGATTTCCAGCAAGCCTACTGGAATTACCAGTAGGGTTGGGTGTCCTGACCTGCACTGCGCGTGCTAAAAAAACCCTCCCCAAACGGTTACATTCAGCTCATCTCGACACCCCCTCACGCTTCAATGGAGGGCAACAAATACGCCCAACCAACAAGCCTGCGCTTTTACCTCCCGTGCTATGGAGCTGCGCGAGGACAGTCACCCGCTTGTCACGTTCAGGGAGATAACCCAGCATTATCGCCTTCTGAGACAGACCGTACCTTCGCCTTACCGTGACCTTTCCAAAGAACAACAAACTACTCAACGACTCATACAATCGGGGCTCCTTCCCACATCCTACGCGTCTTCACTTAATGCATCCGAATCGCTACGACGCTGAATGTAAATTTTGCTCAGAAGTAGGAACACTCCGCCCCGTAATCGGGGTGTGCGACTTTAGCCCTGAGTACTCTCCTCTCTTTCCGTCAACTACCAAACAAGAGCAATGGGAGATGCTGCTGTCCAGGCCCTCTCTACCTACCCAGCTTCAGCGGGTGGACAGAACACAGGCCGCGCGGACTGCATATGGGCCCCACAGAAGAAGGAATCACTCCCCAGGGCTGCACTCTGGGCCGTTCAGAAATCTGAACAGAAGTATTTCTACCTCCTCCTCCTTCTCTGCCGCAAATCTCGTCGCCTCCGTCCGCGGCGCAGGGACGGAGAAGACAGATCGTCTAACACCGGGTTGGAGCTTACTTTAATTTTATAAAAAAAGTTTCCACTCTTGTGCAATACAACTCAACCAAACGCCGTTCATGCTTCATGCATTGATTTAACCTTAACAAAAATATCTCTTTGAAGTAAAAAATGGTGTGGTCAAGGGCATTTCACTTCTCTCTGGTTTTGCTATTTGTAGAGCGATGTGAGTAAATTTAAGTGACATCGCATGGGTAATCGTCATGGGTGCCGTTTACAGCTTTGCTTTCCAACCACATTCACGGGGTGGATTGGCGCGATTTTTTTCTTTCTTTCTTTCTTTCTCACGTATTAATAAAAAAAAAGTAACGTCACTAAGGGTAAAAAATAATCTAACCATTCCCCTATGCCTTCTTTGGCATTGTAGACTGCCGGTATTTCTTTCTGTATTTCCTAACGAGCCCCTCATTTCCAAACCTTATTATCGTGCAAAAGCTTAGCGAGGGCCTCGGTTCTGGCAGCCTTGATGCCAAGGTAGCATAAGAGGGTTCCCCGCCAGTTGACCCGCTCATGACAGGCTGTAGACGTTTGAGTCACGCCCCGTGGGTTGAAAAGAAGGTCCCCTTCTACCCGTGTAGTTTGAGTGGCGCTGGCTACCGCCCTCGAGCGTCAGATACAGTTGTGGTAAATATAAATACCCCAGAAAGCGAAGGAGAACACAGTCGCCCAGATAGCCGAATTGGTAAGGCATTCGAGATCTAATCGAAAGGCGTGGGTTCGGTCCCCACTCTGGGCGCGTGTTTTTCTTTCTTTCTTTGTTTCTCACGTATTAATAAAAAAAAGTAACGTCACTAAGGGTAAAAAATTGTCTAACCATTCCCCTATGCCTTCTTTGGCATTGTAGACTGCCAGCATTTCTTTCTGTATTTCCTAACGAGCCCCTCATTTCCAAACCTTATTATCGTGCAAAAGCTTAGCGAGGGCCTCGGTTCTGGCAGCCTTGATGCCAAGGTAGCATAAGAGGGTTCCCCGCCAGTTGACCCGCTCATGACAGGCTGTAGACGTTTGAGTCACGCCCCGGGGGTTGAAAAGAAGGTCCCCTTCTCCCCGTGTAGTCTGAGTGGCGCTGGCTACCGCCCTCGAGCGTCAGATACAGTTGTGGTAAATATAAATACCCCAGAAAGCGAAGAACACAGTCGCCCAGATAGCCGAATTGGTAAGGCATTCGAGATCTAATCGAAAGGCGTGGGTTCGGTCCCCACTCTGGGCGCGTGTTTTTCTTTCTTTCTTTCTTTCTTTCTCACGTATTATAAAAAAAAAGTAACGTCACTAAGGGTAAAAAATTGTCTAACCATTCCCCTATGCCTTCTTTGGCATTGTATACTGCCGGCATTTCTTTCTGTATTTCCTAACGAGCCCCTCATTTCCAAACCTTATTATCGTGCAAAAGCTTAGCGAGGGCCTCGGTTCTGGCAGCCTTGATGCCAAGGTAGCATAAGAGGGTTCCCCGCCAGTTGACCCGCTCATGACAGGCTGTAGACGTTTGAGTCACGCCCCGGGGGTTGAAAAGAAGGTCCCCTTCTCCCCGTGTTGTCTGAGTGGCGCTGGCTACCGCCCTCGAGCGTCAGATACAGTTGTGGTAAATATAAATACCCGAGAAAGCAAAGGAGAACACAGTCGCCCAGATAGCCGAATTGGTAAGGCATTCGAGATCTAATCGAAAGGCGTGGGTTCGGTCCCCACTCTGGGCGCGTGTTTTAAAGCAAAGCTTTTTACCTCTACCCCCCAAGGGTTCTTTCGCGACCGTTGGTGTCACCAGAAAACTCCAGCGAACAATAAAAGAATTTACTGGCACCCCCGGGAATCGAACCTGGAACTAACAGACTAACAAAGCGAGAGCCCTTCGTCTTACCGATTTAGCTACGAGCCCACACGAAGAGAGGGAAGACAGGTGGTGTACTCACTAAGTACATCTACGGGTTTACCCCCCTTCGTTCTCGCTGAATGCCACGTGAAAGCGTCACGCGACCACTCATGCCCGTCTAGCGGCCCTGTGCGCACCTTGCTCATGTGCTAAGAGTTACAAAAATTAAAGGAAGCTCACACCAATGCATGGCATCTCATTTCTAGTACGCCAATGTGCTAAAGCCTGTGGCCTCCAGTGTTTACGTAAAAAATCACAGCTCCTTGTCGTCCGCCCTCACGCCAAATCAAGGAATACATTAAAATACTCCTTGATGGCCAGACCATCACTCCAAGCCCCAGCATCAAGATCCTCGGACTACATCTCGAGGCTAACACCAAGAGGGACGTCTCCTTGCATCGCCTCAAAAACGGCATTAATCAAATCATACACATGATCAGGCGACTTGCCACCAAGAAGAGAGGCCTAAAGGAATCCGGTACCTTTCGTTTAATTGAAAATTTTGTCCTCTCGAGAGTCACTTACGTCAACCCCATGTCTTCTTCTCGACAAGGAAGACATAGAGATGCCTTATATAATGATTAGAAAGGCGGTCGAGCAGGCCATTGGTCTTCTCATGAGTGCGTCCACACAGAGGCTGCTTAGCACGGGACTCCACAACACTGTGGAAGAGCTGATAGAAGGCCATCTTTCAAACCAGAAGGTCCGACTCAGCCGCATGCTTCACCAGATTGGCTGGGCAGCCCAGAATGTCACTCCGCTTGACGTACTCCCAGACTCTTGGCGACTAAAATAAAGATGCTCCCTTTGCTTAGAAATATGAACCCCTCACATGACGAGGGTCACCGAAAAGCACGGGCTCAAGCGCTAAACACCGCCCTCGGTGGGGATCACGCAGTTATTTACACAGACGCCTGCAAATATCTAGGGTAGCAATACGCCATCATCGTGGCTACCTCCAGAACCAACCTCCTTGCGTGTACCTCGCTTAGGACCCAAGAAATGACGGCAGCAGAAGAGGCAGCCATCACCTTGGCTCTCACTCAACCAGGGGTTCGGAGGGTAGTCACCGATTTCCAGCAAGCCTACTGGAATTACCAGTAGGGTTGGGTGTCCTGACCTGCACTGCGCGTGCTAAAAAAACCCTCCCCAAACGGTTACATTCAGCTCATCTCGACACCCCCTCACGCTTCAATGGAGGGCAACAAATACGCCCAACCAACAAGCCTGCGCTTTTACCTCCCGTGCTATGGAGCTGCGCGAGGACAGTCACCCGCTTGTCACGTTCAGGGAGATAACCCAGCATTATCGCCTTCTGAGACAGACCGTACCTTCGCCTTACCGTGACCTTTCCAAAGAACAACAAACTACTCAACGACTCATACAATCGGGGCTCCTTCCCACATCCTACGCGTCTTCACTTAATGCATCCGAATCGCTACGACGCTGAATGTAAATTTTGCTCAGAAGTAGGAACACTCCGCCCCGTAATCGGGGTGTGCGACTTTAGCCCTGAGTACTCTCCTCTCTTTCCGTCAACTACCAAACAAGAGCAATGGGAGATGCTGCTGTCCAGGCCCTCTCTACCTACCCAGCTTCAGCGGGTGGACAGAACACAGGCCGCGCGGACTGCATATGGGCCCCACAGAAGAAGGAATCACTCCCCAGGGCTGCACTCTGGGCCGTTCAGAAATCTGAACAGAAGTATTTCTACCTCCTCCTCCTTCTCTGCCGCAAATCTCGTCGCCTCCGTCCGCGGCGCAGGGACGGAGAAGACAGATCGTCTAACACCGGGTTGGAGCTTACTTTAATTTTATAAAAAAAGTTTCCACTCTTGTGCAATACAACTCAACCAAACGCCGTTCATGCTTCATGCATTGATTTAACCTTAACAAAAATATCTCTTTGAAGTAAAAAATGGTGTGGTCAAGGGCATTTCACTTCTCTCTGGTTTTGCTATTTGTAGAGCGATGTGAGTAAATTTAAGTGACATCGCATGGGTAATCGTCATGGGTGCCGTTTACAGCTTTGCTTTCCAACCACATTCACGGGGTGGATTGGCGCGATTTTTTTCTTTCTTTCTTTCTTTCTCACGTATTAATAAAAAAAAAGTAACGTCACTAAGGGTAAAAAATAATCTAACCATTCCCCTATGCCTTCTTTGGCATTGTAGACTGCCGGTATTTCTTTCTGTATTTCCTAACGAGCCCCTCATTTCCAAACCTTATTATCGTGCAAAAGCTTAGCGAGGGCCTCGGTTCTGGCAGCCTTGATGCCAAGGTAGCATAAGAGGGTTCCCCGCCAGTTGACCCGCTCATGACAGGCTGTAGACGTTTGAGTCACGCCCCGTGGGTTGAAAAGAAGGTCCCCTTCTACCCGTGTAGTTTGAGTGGCGCTGGCTACCGCCCTCGAGCGTCAGATACAGTTGTGGTAAATATAAATACCCCAGAAAGCGAAGGAGAACACAGTCGCCCAGATAGCCGAATTGGTAAGGCATTCGAGATCTAATCGAAAGGCGTGGGTTCGGTCCCCACTCTGGGCGCGTGTTTTTCTTTCTTTCTTTGTTTCTCACGTATTAATAAAAAAAAGTAACGTCACTAAGGGTAAAAAATTGTCTAACCATTCCCCTATGCCTTCTTTGGCATTGTAGACTGCCAGCATTTCTTTCTGTATTTCCTAACGAGCCCCTCATTTCCAAACCTTATTATCGTGCAAAAGCTTAGCGAGGGCCTCGGTTCTGGCAGCCTTGATGCCAAGGTAGCATAAGAGGGTTCCCCGCCAGTTGACCCGCTCATGACAGGCTGTAGACGTTTGAGTCACGCCCCGGGGGTTGAAAAGAAGGTCCCCTTCTCCCCGTGTAGTCTGAGTGGCGCTGGCTACCGCCCTCGAGCGTCAGATACAGTTGTGGTAAATATAAATACCCCAGAAAGCGAAGGAGAACACAGTCGCCCAGATAGCCGAATTGGTAAGGCATTCGAGATCTAATCGAAAGGCGTGGGTTCGGTCCCCACTCTGGGCGCGTGTTTTTCTTTCTTTCTTTCTTTCTCACGTATTAATAAAAAAAAAAGTAACGTCACTAAGGGTAAAAAATTGTCTAACCATTCCCCTATGCCTTCTTTGGCATTGTAGACTGCCGGCATTTCTTTCTGTATTTCCTAACGAGCCCCTCATTTCCAAACCTTATTATCGTGCAAAAGCTTAGCGAGGGCCTCGGTTCTGGCAGCCTTGATGCCAAGGTAGCATAAGAGGGTTCCCCGCCAGTTGACCCGCTCATGACAGGCTGTAGACGTTTGAGTCACGCCCCGGGGGTTGAAAAGAAGGTCCCCTTCTCCCCGTGTAGTCTGAGTGGCGCTGGCTACCGCCCTCGAGCGTCAGATACAGTTGTGGTAAATATAAATACCCCAGAAAGCGAAGAACACAGTCGCCCAGATAGCCGAATTGGTAAGGCATTCGAGATCTAATCGAAAGGCGTGGGTTCGGTCCCCACTCTGGCCGCGTGTTTTTCTTTCTTTCTTTCTTTCTCACGTATAAATAAAAAAAAAAGTAACGTCACTAAGGGTAACAAATTGTCTAACCATTCCCCTATGTCTTCTTTGGCATTGTATACTGCCGGCATTTCTTTCTGTATTTCCTAACGAGCCCCTCATTTCCAAACCTTATTATCGTGCAAAAGCTTAGCGAGGGCCTCGGTTCTGGCAGCCTTGATGCCAAGGTAGCATAAGAGGGTTCCCCGCCAGTTGACCCGCTCATGACAGGCTGTAGACGTTTGAGTCACGCCCCGGGGGATGAAAAGAAGGTCCCCTTCTCCCCGTGTAGTCTGAGTGGCGCTGGCTACCGCCCTCGAGCGTCAGATACAGTTGTGGTAAATATAAATACCCCAGAAAGCGAAGAACACAGTCGCCCAGATAGCCGAATTGGTAAGGCATTCGAGATCTAATCGAAAGGCGTGGGTTCGGTCCCCACTCTGGGCGCGTGTTTTTCTTTCTTTCTTTCTTTCTTTCTCACATATTATAAAAAAAAAGTAACGTCACTAAGGGTAAAAAATTGTCTAACCATTCCCCTATGCCTTCTTTGGCATTGTATACTGCCGGCATTTCTTTCTGTATTTCCTAACGAGCCCCTCATTTCCAAACCTTATTATGGTGCAAAAGCTTAGCGAGGGCCTCGGTTCTGGCAGCCTTGATGCCAAGGTAGCATAAGAGGGTTCCCCGCCAGTTGACCCGCTCATGACAGGCTGTAGACGTTTGAGTCACGCCCCGGGGGTTGAAAAGAAGGTCCCCTTCTCCCCGTGTAGTCTGAGTGGCGCTGGCTACCGCCCTCGAGCGTCAGATACAGTTGTGGTAAATATAAATACCCCAGAAAGCAAAGGAGAACACAGTCGCCCAGATAGCCGAATTGGTAAGGCATTCGAGATCTAATCGAAAGGCGTGGGTTCGGTCCCCACTCTGGGCGCGTGTTTTTCTTTCTTTCTTTCTTTCTCACGTATTAATAAAAAAAAGTAACGTCACTAAGGGTAAAAAATAATCTAACCATTCCCCTATGCCTTCTTTGGCATTGTAGACTGCCGGTATTTCTTTCTGTATTTCCTAACGAGCCCCTCATTTCCAAACCTTATTATCGTGCAAAAGCTTAGCGAGGGCCTCGGTTCTGGCAGCCTTGATGCCAAGGTAGCATAAGAGGGTTCCCCGCCAGTTGACCCGCTCATGAAAGGCTGTAGACGTTTGAGTCACGCCCCGGGGGATGAAAAGAAGGTCCCCTTCTCCCCGTGTAGTCTGAGTGGCGCTGGCTACCGCCCTCGAGCGTCAGATACAGTTGTGGTAAATATAAATACCCCAGAAAGCAAAGGAGAACACAGTCGCCCAGATAGCCGAATTGGTAAGGCATTCGAGATCTAATCGAAAGGCGTGGGTTCGGTCCCCACTCTGGGCGCGTGTTTTTCTTTCTTTCTTTCTTTCTTTCTTTCTTTCTTTCTTTCTTTCTTTCTTTCTTTCTTTCTTTCTCACGTATTAATAAAAAAAAAGTAACATCACTAAGGGTAAAAAATTGTCTAACCATTCCCCTATGCCTTCTTTGGCATTGTAGACTGCCGGCATTTCTTTCTGTATTTCCTAACGAGCCCCTTATTTCCAAACCTTATTATCGTGCAAAAGCTTAGCGAGGGCCTCGGTTCTGGCAGCCTTGAAGCCAAGGTAGCATAAGAGGGTTCCCCGCCAGTTGACCCGCTCATGACAGGCTGTAGACGTTTGAGTCACGCCCCGGGGGTTGAAAAGAAGGTCCCCTTCTCCCCGTGTAGTCTGAGTGGCGCTGGCTACCGCCCTCGAGCGTCAGATACAGTTATGGTAAATATAAATACCCCAGAAAGCGAAGGAGAACACAGTCGCCCAGATAGCCGAATTGGTAAGGCATTCGAGATCTAATCGAAAGGCGTGGGTTCGGTCCCCACTCTGGGCGCGTGTTTCTATTTCATCCTTTTTCTTTCTCACGAATTAATAAAAAAAAGTAACGTCACTAAGGGTAAAAAATTGTCTAACCATTCCCCTATGCCTTCTTTGGCATTGTAGACTGCCGGCATTTCTTTCTGTATTTCCTAACGAGCCCCTCATTTCCAAACCTTATTATCGTGCAAAAGCTTAGCGAGGGCCTGGGTTCTGGCAGCCTTGATGCCAAGGTAGCATAAGAGGGTTCCCCGCCAGTTGACCCGCTCATGACAGGGTGTAGACGTTTGAGTCACGCCCCGGGGGTTGAAAAGAAGGTCCCCTTCTCCCCGTGTAGTCTGAGTGGCGCTGGCTACCGCCCTCGAGCGTCAGATACAGTTGTGGTAAATATAAATACCCCAGAAAGCGAAGGAGAACACAGTCGCCCAGATAGCCGAATTGGTAAGGCATTCGAGATCCAATCGAAAGGCGTGGGTTCGGTCCCCACTCTGGGCGCGTGTTTTTCTTTCTTTCTTTCTTTCTCACGTATTAATAAAAAAAGTAACGTCACTAAGGGTAAAAAATTGTCTAACCATTCCCCTATGCCTTCTTTGGCATTGTAGACTGCCGGCATTTCTTTCTGTATTTCCTAACGAGCCCCTCATTTCCAAACCTTATTATCGTGCAAAAGCTTAGCGAGGGCCTGGGTTCTGGCAGCCTTGATGCCAAGGTAGCATAAGAGGGTTCCCCGCCAGTTGACCCGCTCATGACAGGCTGTAGACGTTTGAGTCACGCCCCGGGGGTTGAAAAGAAGGTCCCCTTCTCCCCGTGTAGTCTGAGTGGCGCTGGCTACCGCCCTCGAGCGTCAGATACAGTTGTGGTAAATATAAATACCCCAGAAAGCGAAGGAGAACACAGTCGCCCAGATAGCCGAATTGGTAAGGCATTCGAGATCTAATCGAAAGGCGTGGGTTCGGTCCCCACTCTGGGCGCGTGTTTTTCTTTCTTTCTTTCTTTCTCACGTATTAATAAAAAAAAAGTAACGTCACTAAGGGTAAAAAATTGTCTAACCATTCCCCTATGCCTTCTTTGGCATTGTAGACTGCCGGCATTTCTTTCTGTATTTCCTAACGAGCCCCTCATTTCCAAACCTTATTATCGTGCAAAAGCTTAGCGAGGGCCTCGGTTCTGGCAGCCTTGATGCCAAGGTAGCATAAGAGGGTTCCCCGCCAGTTGACCCGCTCATGACAGGCTGTAGACGTTTGAGTCACGCCCCGGGGGTTGAAAAGAAGGTCCCCTTCTCCCCGTGTAGTCTGAGTGGCGCTGGCTACCACCCTCGAGCGTCAGATACAGTTGTGGTAAATATAAATACCCCAGAAAGTGAAGAACACAGTCGCCCAGATAGCCGAATTGGTAAGGCATTCGAGATCTAATCGAAAGGCGTGGGTTCGGTCCCCACTCTGGGCGCGTGTTTTTCTTTCTCACGTATTAATAAAAAAAAGTAACGTCACTAAGGGTAACAAATTGTTCAACCATTCCCCTATGTCTTCTTTGGCATTGTATACTGCCGGCATTTCTTTCTGTATTTCCTAACGAGCCCCTCATTTCCAAACCTTATTATCGTGCAAAAGCTTAGCGAGGGCCTCGGTTCTGGCAGCCTTGATGCCAAGGTAGCATAAGAGGGTTCCCCGCCAGTTGACCCGCTCATGACAGGCTGTAGACGTTTGAGTCACGCCCCGGGGGATGAAAAGAAGGTCCCCTTCTCCCCGTGTAGTCTGAGTGGCGCTGGCTACCGCCCTCGAGCGTCAGATACAGTTGTGGTAAATATAAATACCCCAGAAAGCGAAGAACACAGTCGCCCAGATAGCCGAATTGGTAAGGCATTCGAGATCTAATCGAAAGGCGTGGGTTCGGTCCCCACTCTGGGCGCGTGTTTTTCTTTCTTTCTTTCTTTCTCACGTATTATAAAAAAAAAGTAACGTCACTAAGGGTAAAAAATTGTCTAACCATTCCCCTATGCCTTCTTTGGCATTGTATACTGCCGGCATTTCTTTCTGTATTTCCTAACGAGCCCCTCATTTCCAAACCTTATTATCGTGCAAAAGCTTAGCGAGGGCCTCGGTTCTGGCAGCCTTGATGCCAAGGTAGCATAAGAGGGTTCCCCGCCAGTTGACCCGCTCATGACAGGCTGTAGACGTTTGAGTCACGCCCCGGGGGTTGAAAAGAAGGTCCCCTTCTCCCCGTGTAGTCTGAGTGGCGCTGGCTACCGCCCTCGAGCGTCAGATACAGTTGTGGTAAATATAAGTACCCCAGAAAGCAAAGGAGAACACAGTCGCCCAGATAGCCGAATTGGTAAGGCATTCGAGATCTAATCGAAAGGCGTGGGTTCGGTCCCCACTCTGGGCGCGTGTTTTTCTTTCTTTCTTTCTTTCTCACGTATAATTAAAAAAAAAGTAACGTCACTAAGGGTAAAAAATAATCTAACCATTCCCCTATGCCTTCTTTGGCATTGTAGACTGCCGGTATTTCTTTCTGTATTTCCTAACGAGCCCCTCATTTCCAAACCTTATTATCGTGCAAAAGCTTAGCGAGGGCCTCGGTTCTGGCAGCCTTGATGCCAAGGTAGCATAAGAGGGTTCCTCGCCAGTTGACCCGCTCATGACAGGCTGTAGACGTTTGAGTCACGCCCCGGGGGATGAAAAGAAGGTCCCCTTCTCCCCGTGTAGTCTGAGTGGCGCTGGCTACCGCCCTCGAGCGTCAGATACAGTTGTGGTAAATATAAATACCCCAGAAAGCGAATGAGAACACAGTCGCCCAGATAGCCGAATTGGTAAGGCATTCGAGATCTAATCGAAAGGCGTGGGTTCGGTCCCCACTCTGGGCGCGTGTTTTTCTTTCTTTCTTTCTCACGTATTAATAAAAAAAAAGTAACGTCACTAAGGGTAAAAAATTGTCTAACCATTCCCCTATGCCTTCTTTGGCATTGTAGACTGGCGGCATTTCTTTCTGTATTTCCTAACGAGCCCCTCATTTCCAAACCTTATTATCGTGCAAAAGCTTAGCGAGGGCCTCGGTTCTGGCAGCCTTGATGCCAAGGTAGCATAAGAGAGTTCCCCGCCAGTTGACCCGCTCATGACAGGCTGTAGACGTTTGAGTCACGCCCCGGGGGTTGAAAAGAAGGTCCCCTTCTCCCCGTGTAGTCTGAGTGGCGCTGGCTACCGCCCTCGAGCGTGAGATACAGTTGTGGTAAATATAAATACCCCAGAAAGCAAAGGAGAACACAGTCGCCCAGATAGCCGAATTGGTAAGGCGTTCGAGATCTAATCGAAAGGCGTGGGTTCGGTCCCCACTCTGGGCGCGTGTTTTTCTTTCTTTCTTTCTTTCTCACGTATTAATAAAAAAAAAGTAACGTCACTAAGGGTAAAAAATTGTCTAACCATTCCCCTATGCCTTCTTTGGCATTGTAGACTGCCGGCATTTCTTTCTGTATTTCCTAACGAGCCCTTCATTTCCAAACCTTATTATCGTGCAAAAGCTTAGCGAGGGCCTCGGTTCTGGCAGCCTTGATGCCAAGGTAGCATAAGAGGGTTCCCCGCCAGTTGACCCACTCATGACAGGCTGTAGACGTTTGAGTCACGCCCCGGGGGTTGAAAAGAAGGTTCCCTTCTCCCCGTGTAGTCTGAGTGGCGCTGGCTACCGCCCTCGAGCGTCAGATACAGTTGTGGTAAATATAAATACCCCAGAAAGCGAAGAACACAGTCGCCCAGATAGCCGAATTGGTAAGGCATTCGAAATCTAATCGAAAGGCGTGGGTTCGGTCCCCACTCTGGGCGCGTGTTTTTCTTTCTTTCTTTCTTTCTCACGTATTAATAAAAAAAAGTAACGTCACTAAGGGTAAAAAATTGTCTAACCATTCCCCTATGCCTTCTTTGGCATTGTATACTGCCGGCATTTCTTTCTGTATTTCCTAACGAGCGCCTCATTTCCAAACCTTATTATCGTGCAAAAGCTTAGCGAGGGCCTCGGTTCTGGCAGCCTTGATGCCAAGGTAGCATAAGAGGGTTCCCCGCCAGTTGACCCGCTCATGACAGGCTGTAGACGTTTGAGTCACGCCCCGGGGGTTGAAAAGAAGGTCCCCTTCTCCCCGTGTAGTCTGAGTGGCGCTGGCTACCGCCCTCGAGCGTCAGATACAGTTGTGTTAAATATAAATACCCCAGAAAGCAAAGGAGAACACAGTCGCCCAGATAGCCGAATTGGTAAGGCATTCGAGATCTAATCGAAAGGCGTGGGTTCGGTCCCCACTCTGGGCGCGTGTTTTTCTTTCTTTCTTTCTCACGTATTAATAAAAAAAAGTAACGTCACTAAGGGTAAAAAATTGTCTAACCATTCCCCTATGCCTTCTTTGGCATTGTAGACTGCCGGCATTTCTTTCTGCATTTCCTAACGAGCCCCTCATTTCCAAACCTTATTATCGTGCAAAAGCTAAGCGAGGGCCTGGGTTCTGGCAGCCTTGATGCCAAGGTAGCATAAGAGGGTTCCCCGCCAGTTGACCCGCTCATGACAGGCTGTAGACGTTTGAGTCACGCCCCGGGGGTTGAAAAGAAGGTCCCCTTCTCCCCGTGTAGTCTGAGTGGCGCTGGCTACCGCCCTTGAGCGTCAGATACAGTTGTGGTAAATATAAATACCCCAGAAAGCGAAGGAGAACACAGTCGCTCAGATAGCCGAATTGGTAAGGCATTCGAGATCTAATCGAAAGGCGTGGGTTCGGTCCCCACTCTGGGCGCGTGTTTTTCTTTCTTTCTCACGTATTAATAATAAAAAAGTAACGTCACTAAGGGTAAAAAATTGTCTAACCATTCCCCTATGCCTTCTTTGGCATTGTAGACTGCCGGCATTTCTTTCTGTATTTCCTAACGAGCCCCTCATTTCCAAACCTTATTATCGTGCAAAAGCTTAGCGAGGGCCTCGGTTCTGGCAGCCTTGATGCCAAGGTAGCATAAGAGGGTTCCCCGCCAGTTGACCCGCTCATGACAGGCTGTAGACGTTTGAGTCACGCCCCGGGGGTTGAAAAGAAGGTCCCCTTCTCCCCGTGTAGTCTGAGTGGCGCTGGCTACCGCCCTCGAGCGTCAGATACAGTTGTGGTAAATATAAATACCCCAGAAAGCAAAGGAGAACACAGTCGCCCAGATAGCCGAATTGGTAAGGCGTTCGAGATCTAATCGAAAGGCGTGGGTTCGGTCCCCACTCTGGGCGCGTGTTTCTCTTTCTTTCTTTCTTTCTCACGTATTAATAAAAAAAAGTAACGTCACTAAGGGTAAAAAATTGTCTAACCATTCCCCTATGCCTTCTTTGGCATTGTAGACTGCCGGCATTTCTTTCTGTATTTCCTGACGAGCCCTTCATTTCCAAACCTTATTATCGTGCAAAAGCTTAGCGAGGGCCTCGGTTCTGGCAGCCTTGATGCCAAGGTAGCATAAGAGGGTTCCCCGCCAGTTGACCCGCTCATGACAGGCTGTAGACGTTTGAGTCACGCCCCGGGGGTTGAAAAGAAGGTCCCCTTCTACCCGTGAAGTTTGAGTGGCGCTGGCTACCGCCCTCGAGCGTCAGATACAGTTGTGGTAAATATAAATACCCCAGAAAGCGAAGGAGTACACAGTCGCCCAGATAGCCGAATTGGTAAGGCATTCGAGATCTAATCGAAAGGCGTGGGTTCGGTCCCCACTCTGGGCGCGTGTTTTTATTTCATCCTTTTTCTTTCTCACGAATTAATAAAAAAAAGTAACGTCACTAAGGGTAAAAAATTGGCTAACCATTCCCCTATGCCTTCTTTGGCATTGTAGACTGCCGGCATTTCTTTCTGTATTTCCTAACGAGCCCCTCATTTCCAAACCTTATTATCGTGCAAAAGCTTAGCGAGAGCCTCGGTTCTGGCAGCCTTGATGCCAAGGTAGCATAAGAGGGTTCCCCGCCAGTTGACCCGCTCATGACAGGCTGTAGACGTTTGAGTCACGCCCCGGGGGTTGAAAAGAAGGTCCCCTTCTCCCCGTGTAGTCTGAGTGGCGCTGGCTACCGCCCTCGAGCGTCAGATACAGTTGTGGTAAATATAAATACCCCAGAAAGCGAAGGAGAACACAGTCGCCCAGATAGCCGAATTGGTAAGGCATTCGAGATCTAATCGAAAGGCGTGGGTTCGGTCCCCACTCTGGGCGCGTGTTTTTCTTTCTTTCTTTCTTTCTCACGTATTAATAAAAAAAAAAGTAACGTCACTAAGGGTAAAAAATTGTCTAACCATTCCCCTATGCCTTCTTTGGCATTGTAGACTGCCGGCATTTCTTTCTGTATTTACTAACGAGCCCCTCATTTCCAAACCGTATTATCGTGCAAAAGCTTAGCGAGGGCCTCGGTTCTGGCAGCCTTGATGCCAAGGTAGTATAAGAGGGTTCCCCGCCAGTTGACCCGCTCATGACAGGCTGTAGACGTTTGAGTCACGCCCCGGGGGTTGAAAAGAAGGTCCCCTTCTCCCCGTGTAGTCTGAGTGGCGCTGGCTACCGCCCTCGAGCGTCAGATACAGTTGTGGTAAATATAAATACCCCAGAAAGCGAAGGAGAACACAGTCGCCCAGATAGCCGAATTGGTAAGGCATTCGAGATCCAATCGAAAGGCGTGGGTTCGGTCCCCACTCTGGGCGCGTGTTTTTCTTTCTTTCTTTCTTTCTCACGTATTAATAAAAAAAAAGTAACGTCACTAAGGGTAAAAAATTGTCTAACCATTCCCCTATGCCTTCTTTGGCATTGTAGATTGCCGGCATTTCTTTCTGTATATCCTAACGAGCCCCTCATTTCCAAAACTTATTATCGTGCAAAAGCTTAGCGAGGGCCTCGGTTCTGGCACCTTGATGCCAAGGTAGCATAAGAGGGTTACCCGCCAGTTGACCCGCTCATGACAGGCTGTAGACGTTTGAGTCACGCCCCGGGGGATGAAAAGAAGGTCCCCTTCTCCCCGTGTAGTCTGAGTGGCGCTGGCTACCGCCCTCGAGCGTCAGATACAGTTGTGGTAAATATAAATACCCCAGAAAGCAAAGGAGAACACAGTCGCCCAGATAGCCGAATTGGTAAGGCATTCGAGATCTAATCGAAAGGCGTGGGTTCGGTCCCCACTCTGGGCGCGTGTTTTTCTTTCTTTCTTTCTTTCTTTCTTTCTTTCTTTCTTTCTTTCTCACGTATTAATAAAAAAAAAGTAACATCACTAAGGGTAAAAAATTGTCTAACCATTCCCCTATGCCTTCTTTGGCATTGTAGACTGCCGGCATTTCTTTCTGTATTTCCTAACGAGCCCCTTATTTCCAAACCTTATTATCGTGCAAAAGCTTAGCGAGGGCCTCGGTTCTGGCAGCCTTGAAGCCAAGGTAGCATAAGAGGGTTCCCCGCCAGTTGACCCGCTCATGACAGGCTGTAGACGTTTGAGTCACGCCCCGGGGGTTGAAAAGAAGGTCCCCTTCTCCCCGTGTAGTCTGAGTGGCGCTGGCTACCGCCCTCGAGCGTCAGATACAGTTATGGTAAATATAAATACCCCAGAAAGCGAAGGAGAACACAGTCGCCCAGATAGCCGAATTGGTAAGGCATTCGAGATCTAATCGAAAGGCGTGGGTTCGGTCCCCACTCTGGGCGCGTGTTTTTCTTTCTTTCTTTCTTTCTTTCTTTCTTTCTTTCTCATGTATTATAAAAAAAAAGTAACGTCACTAAGGGTAAAAAATTGTCTAACCATTTCCCTATGCCTTCTTTGGCATTGTAGACTGCCGGCATTTCTTTCTGTATTTCCTAACGAGCCCCTCATTTCCAAACCTTATTATCGTGCAAAAGCTTAGCGAGGGCCTGGGTTCTGGCAGCCTTGATGCCAAGGTAGCATAAGAAGGTTCCCCGCCAGTTGACCCGCTCATGACAGGGTGTAGACGTTTGAGTCACGCCCCGGGGGTTGAAAAGAAGGTCCCCTTCTCCCCGTGTAGTCTGAGTGGCGCTGGCTACCGCCCTCGAGCGTCAGATACAGTTGTGGTAAATATAAATACCCCAGAAAGCGAAGGAGAACACAGTCGCCCAGATAGCCGAATTGGTAAGGCATTCGAGATCCAATCGAAAGGCGTGGGTTCGGTCCCCACTCTGGGCGCGTGTTTTTCTTTCTTTCTTTCTTTCTCACGTATTAATAAAAAAAAGTAACGTCACTAAGGGTAAAAAATTGTCTAACCATTCCCCTATGCCTTCTTTGGCATTGTAGACTGCCGGCATTTCTTTCTGTATTTCCTAACGAGCCCCTCATTTCCAAACCTTATTATCGTGCAAAAGCTTAGCGAGGGCCTGGGTTCTGGCAGCCTTGATGCCAAGGTAGCATAAGAGGGTTCCCCGCCAGTTGACCCGCTCATGACAGGCTGTAGACGTTTGAGTCACGCCCCGGGGGTTGAAAAGAAGGTCCCCTTCTCCCCGTGTAGTCTGAGTGGCGCTGGCTACCGCCCTCGAGCGTCAGATACAGTTGTGGTAAATATAAATACCCCAGAAAGCGAAGGAGAACACAGTCGCCCAGATAGCCGAATTGGTAAGGCATTCGAGATCTAATCGAAAGGCGTGGGTTCGGTCCCCACTCTGGGCACGTGTTTTTCTTTCTTTCTTTCTTTCTCACGTATTAATAAAAAAAAAGTAACGTCACTAAGGGTAAAAAATTGTCTAACCATTCCCCTATGCCTTCTTTGGCATTGTAGACTGCCGGCATTTCTTTCTGTATTTCCTAACGAGCCCCTCATTTCCAAACCTTATTATCGTGCAAAAGCTTAGCGAGGGCCTCGGTTCTGGCAGCCTTGATGCCAAGGTAGCATAAGAGGGTTCCCCGCCAGTTGACCCGCTCATGACAGGCTGTAGACGTTTGAGTCACGCCCCGGGGGTTGAAAAGAAGGTCCCCTTCTCCCCGTGTAGTCTGAGTGGCGCTGGCTACCACCCTCGAGCGTCAGATACAGTTGTGGTAAATATAAATACCCCAGAAAGTGAAGAACACAGTCGCCCAGATAGCCGAATTGGTAAGGCATTCGAGATCTAATCGAAAGGCGTGGGTTCGGTCCCCACTCTGGGCGCGTGTTTTTCTTTCTTTCTTTCTTTCTCACGTATTAATAAAAAAAAGTAACGTCACTAAGGGTAACAAATTGTTCAACCATTCCCCTATGTCTTCTTTGGCATTGTATACTGCCGGCATTTCTTTCTGTATTTCCTAACGAGCCCCTCATTTCCAAACCTTATTATCGTGCAAAAGCTTAGCGAGGGCCTCGGTTCTGGCAGCCTTGATGCCAAGGTAGCATAAGAGGGTTCCCCGCCAGTTGACCCGCTCATGACAGGCTGTAGACGTTTGAGTCACGCCCCGGGGGATGAAAAGAAGGTCCCCTTCTCCCCGTGTAGTCTGAGTGGCGCTGGCTACCGCCCTCGAGCGTCAGATACAGTTGTGGTAAATATAAATACCCCAGAAAGCGAAGAACACAGTCGCCCAGATAGCCGAATTGGTAAGGCATTCGAGATCTAATCGAAAGGCGTGGGTTCGGTCCCCACTCTGGGCGCGTGTTTTTCTTTCTTTCTTTCTTTCTCACGTATTATAAAAAAAAAGTAACGTCACTAAGGGTAAAAAATTGTCTAACCATTCCCCTATGCCTTCTTTGGCATTGTATACTGCCGGCATTTCTTTCTGTATTTCCTAACGAGCCCCTCATTTCCAAACCTTATTATCGTGCAAAAGCTTAGCGAGGGCCTCGGTTCTGGCAGCCTTGATGCCAAGGTAGCATAAGAGGGTTCCCCGCCAGTTGACCCGCTCATGACAGGCTGTAGACGTTTGAGTCACGCCCCGGGGGTTGAAAAGAAGGTCCCCTTCTCCCCGTGTAGTCTGAGTGGCGCTGGCTACCGCCCTCGAGCGTCAGATACAGTTGTGGTAAATATAAGTACCCCAGAAAGCAAAGGAGAACACAGTCGCCCAGATAGCCGAATTGGTAAGGCATTCGAGATCTAATCGAAAGGCGTGGGTTCGGTCCCCACTCTGGGCGCGTGTTTTTCTTTCTTTCTTTCTTTCTCACGTATAATTAAAAAAAAAGTAACGTCACTAAGGGTAAAAAATAATCTAACCATTCCCCTATGCCTTCTTTGGCATTGTAGACTGCCGGTATTTCTTTCTGTATTTCCTAACGAGCCCCTCATTTCCAAACCTTATTATCGTGCAAAAGCTTAGCGAGGGCCTCGGTTCTGGCAGCCTTGATGCCAAGGTAGCATAAGAGGGTTCCTCGCCAGTTGACCCGCTCATGACAGGCTGTAGACGTTTGAGTCACGCCCCGGGGGATGAAAAGAAGGTCCCCTTCTCCCCGTGTAGTCTGAGTGGCGCTGGCTACCGCCCTCGAGCGTCAGATACAGTTGTGGTAAATATAAATACCCCAGAAAGCGAATGAGAACACAGTCGCCCAGATAGCCGAATTGGTAAGGCATTCGAGATCTAATCGAAAGGCGTGGGTTCGGTCCCCACTCTGGGCGCGTGTTTTTCTTTCTTTCTTTCTCACGTATTAATAAAAAAAAAGTAACGTCACTAAGGGTAAAAAATTGTCTAACCATTCCCCTATGCCTTCTTTGGCATTGTAGACTGGCGGCATTTCTTTCTGTATTTCCTAACGAGCCCCTCATTTCCAAACCTTATTATCGTGCAAAAGCTTAGCGAGGGCCTCGGTTCTGGCAGCCTTGATGCCAAGGTAGCATAAGAGAGTTCCCCGCCAGTTGACCCGCTCATGACAGGCTGTAGACGTTTGAGTCACGCCCCGGGGGTTGAAAAGAAGGTCCCCTTCTCCCCGTGTAGTCTGAGTGGCGCTGGCTACCGCCCTCGAGCGTGAGATACAGTTGTGGTAAATATAAATACCCCAGAAAGCAAAGGAGAACACAGTCGCCCAGATAGCCGAATTGGTAAGGCGTTCGAGATCTAATCGAAAGGCGTGGGTTCGGTCCCCACTCTGGGCTCGTGTTTTTCTTTCTTTCTTTCTTTCTCACGTATTAATAAAAAAAAGTAACGTCACTAAGGGTAAAAAATTGTCTAACCATTCCCCTATGCCTACTTTGGCATTGTAGACTGCCGGCATTTCTTTCTGTATTTCCTAACGAGCCCTTCATTTCCAAACCTTATTATCGTGCAAAAGCTTAGCGAGGGCCTCGGTTCTGGCAGCCTTGATGCCAAGGTAGCATAAGAGGGTTCCCCGCCAGTTGACCCACTCATGACAGGCTGTAGACGTTTGAGTCACGCCCCGGGGGTTGAAAAGAAGGTTCCCTTCTCCCCGTGTAGTCTGAGTGGCGCTGGCTACCGCCCTCGAGCGTCAGATACAGTTGTGGTAAATATAAATACCCCAGAAAGCGAAGAACACAGTCGCCCAGATAGCCGAATTGGTAAGGCATTCGAAATCTAATCGAAAGGCGTGGGTTCGGTCCCCACTCTGGGCGCGTGTTTTTCTTTCTTTCTTTCTTTCTCACGTATTAATAAAAAAAAGTAACGTCACTAAGGGTAAAAAATTGTCTAACCATTCCCCTATGCCTTCTTTGGCATTGTATACTGCCGGCATTTCTTTCTGTATTTCCTAACGAGCGCCTCATTTCCAAACCTTATTATCGTGCAAAAGCTTAGCGAGGGCCTCGGTTCTGGTAGCCTTGATGCCAAGGTAGCATAAGAGGGTTCCCCGCCAGTTGACCCGCTCATGACAGGCTGTAGACGTTTGAGTCACGCCCCGGGGGTTGAAAAGAAGGTCCCCTTCTCCCCGTGTAGTCTGAGTGGCGCTGGCTACCGCCCTCGAGCGTCAGATACAGTTGTGTTAAATATAAATACCCCAGAAAGCAAAGGAGAACACAGTCGCCCAGATAGCCGAATTGGTAAGGCATTCGAGATCTAATCGAAAGGCGTGGGTTCGGTCCCCACTCTGGGCGCGTGTTTTTCTTTCTTTCTTTCTCACGTATTAATAAAAAAAAGTAACGTCACTAAGGGTAAAAAATTGTCTAACCATTCCCCTATGCCTTCTTTGGCATTGTAGACTGCCGGCATTTCTTTCTGCATTTCCTAACGAGCCCCTCATTTCCAAACCTTATTATCGTGCAAAAGCTAAGCGAGGGCCTGGGTTCTGGCAGCCTTGATGCCAAGGTAGCATAAGAGGGTTCCCCGCCAGTTGACCCGCTCATGACAGGCTGTAGACGTTTGAGTCACGCCCCGGGGGTTGAAAAGAAGGTCCCCTTCTCCCCGTGTAGTCTGAGTGGCGCTGGCTACCGCCCTTGAGCGTCAGATACAGTTGTGGTAAATATAAATACCCCAGAAAGCGAAGGAGAACACAGTCGCTCAGATAGCCGAATTGGTAAGGCATTCGAGATCTAATCGAAAGGCGTGGGTTCGGTCCCCACTCTGGGCGCGTGTTTTTCTTTCTTTCTCACGTATTAATAATAAAAAAGTAACGTCACTAAGGGTAAAAAATTGTCTAACCATTCCCCTATGCCTTCTTTGGCATTGTAGACTGCCGGCATTTCTTTCTGTATTTCCTAACGAGCCCCTCATTTCCAAACCTTATTATCGTGCAAAAGCTTAGCGAGGGCCTCGGTTCTGGCAGCCTTGATGCCAAGGTAGCATAAGAGGGTTCCCCGCCAGTTGACCCGCTCATGACAGGCTGTAGACGTTTGAGTCACGCCCCGGGGGTTGAAAAGAAGGTCCCCTTCTCCCCGTGTAGTCTGAGTGGCGCTGGCTACCGCCCTCGAGCGTCAGATACAGTTGTGGTAAATATAAATACCCCAGAAAGCAAAGGAGAACACAGTCGCCCAGATAGCCGAATTGGTAAGGCGTTCGAGATCTAATCGAAAGGCGTGGGTTCGGTCCCCACTCTGGGCGCGTGTTTCTCTTTCTTTCTTTCTTTCTCACGTATTAATAAAAAAAAGTAACGTCACTAAGGGTAAAAAATTGTCTAACCATTCCCCTATGCCTTCTTTGGCATTGTAGACTGCCGGCATTTCTTTCTGTATTTCCTGACGAGCCCTTCATTTCCAAACCTTATTATCGTGCAAAAGCTTAGCGAGGGCCTCGGTTCTGGCAGCCTTGATGCCAAGGTAGCATAAGAGGGTTCCCCGCCAGTTGACCCGCTCATGACAGGCTGTAGACGTTTGAGTCACGCCCCGGGGGTTGAAAAGAAGGTCCCCTTCTACCCGTGAAGTTTGAGTGGCGCTGGCTACCGCCCTCGAGCGTCAGATACAGTTGTGGTAAATATAAATACCCCAGAAAGCGAAGGAGTACACAGTCGCCCAGATAGCCGAATTGGTAAGGCATTCGAGATCTAATCGAAAGGCGTGGGTTCGGTCCCCACTCTGGGCGCGTGTTTTTATTTCATCCTTTTTCTTTCTCACGAATTAATAAAAAAAAGTAACGTCACTAAGGGTAAAAAATTGGCTAACCATTCCCCTATGCCTTCTTTGGCATTGTAGACTGCCGGCATTTCTTTCTGTATTTCCTAACGAGCCCCTCATTTCCAAACCTTATTATCGTGCAAAAGCTTAGCGAGAGCCTCGGTTCTGGCAGCCTTGATGCCAAGGTAGCATAAGAGGGTTCCCCGCCAGTTGACCCGCTCATGACAGGCTGTAGACGTTTGAGTCACGCCCCGGGGGTTGAAAAGAAGGTCCCCTTCTCCCCGTGTAGTCTGAGTGGCGCTGGCTACCGCCCTCGAGCGTCAGATACAGTTGTGGTAAATATAAATACCCCAGAAAGCGAAGGAGAACACAGTCGCCCAGATAGCCGAATTGGTAAGGCATTCGAGATCTAATCGAAAGGCGTGGGTTCGGTCCCCACTCTGGGCGCGTGTTTTTCTTTCTTTCTTTCTTTCTCACGTATTAATAAAAAAAAAAGTAACGTCACTAAGGGTAAAAAATTGTCTAACCATTCCCCTATGCCTTCTTTGGCATTGTAGACTGCCGGCATTTCTTTCTGTATTTACTAACGAGCCCCTCATTTCCAAACCGTATTATCGTGCAAAAGCTTAGCGAGGGCCTCGGTTCTGGCAGCCTTGATGCCAAGGTAGTATAAGAGGGTTCCCCGCCAGTTGACCCGCTCATGACAGGCTGTAGACGTTTGAGTCACGCCCCGGGGGTTGAAAAGAAGGTCCCCTTCTCCCCGTGTAGTCTGAGTGGCGCTGGCTACCACCCTCGAGCGTCAGATACAGTTGTGGTAAATATAAATACCCCAGAAAGCGAAGGAGAACACAGTCGCCCAGATAGCCGAATTGGTAAGGCATTCGAGATCCAATCGAAAGGCGTGGGTTCGGTCCCCACTCTGGGCGCGTGTTTTTCTTTCTTTCTTTCTTTCTCACGTATTAATAAAAAAAAAGTAACGTCACTAAGGGTAAAAAATTGTCTAACCATTCCCCTATGCCTTCTTTGGCATTGTAGATTGCCGGCATTTCTTTCTGTATATCCTAACGAGCCCCTCATTTCCAAAACTTATTATCGTGCAAAAGCTTAGCGAGGGCCTCGGTTCTGGCACCTTGATGCCAAGGTAGCATAAGAGGGTTACCCGCCAGTTGACCCGCTCATGACAGGCTGTAGACGTTTGAGTCACGCCCCGGGGGATGAAAAGAAGGTCCCCTTCTCCCCGTGTAGTCTGAGTGGCGCTGGCTACCGCCCTCGAGCGTCAGATACAGTTGTGGTAAATATAAATTCCCCAGAAAGCGAAGGAGAACACAGTCGCCCAGATAGCCGAATTGGTAAGGCATTCGAGATCTAATCGAAAGGCGTGGGTTCGGTCCCCACTCTGGGCGCGTGTTTTTCTTTCTTTCTTTCTTTCTCACGTATTAATAAAAAAAGTAACGTCACTAAGGGTAAAAAATTGTCTAACCATTCCCCTATGCCTTCTTTGGCATTGTAGACTGCCGGCATTTCTTTCTGTATTTCCTAACGAGCCCTTCATTTCCAAACCTTATTATCGTGCAAAAGCTTAGCGAGGGCCTCGGTTCTGGCAGCTTTGATGCCAAGGTAGCATAAGAGGGTTCCCCGCCAGTTGACCCGCCCATGACAGGCTGTAGACGTTTGAGTCTCGCCCCGGGGGTTGAAAAGAAGGTCCCCTTCTCCCCGTGTAGTCTGAGTGGCGCTGGCTACCACCCTCGAGCGTCAGATACAGTTGTGGTAAATATAAATACCCCAGAAAGCAAAGGAGAACACAGTCGCCCAGATAGCCGAATTGGTAAGGCGTTCGAGATCTAATCGAAAGACGTGGGTTCGGTCCCCACTCTGGGCGCGTGTTTTTCTTTCTTTCTTTATTTCTCACGTATTAATAAAAAAAAGTAACGTCACTAAGGGTAAAAAATTGTCTAACCATTCCCCTATGCCTTCTTTGGCATTGTAGACTGCCGGCATTTCTTTCTGTATTTCCTAACGAGCCCTTCATTTCCAAACCTTATTATCGTGCAAAAGCTTAGCGAGGGCCTCGGTTCTGGCAGCCTTGATGCCAAGGTAGCATAAGAGGGTTCCCCGCCAGTTGACCCGCTCATGACAGGCTGTAGACGTTTGAGTCACGCCCCGGGGGTTGAAAAGAAGGTCCCCTTCTCCCCGTGTAGTCTGAGTGGCGCTGGCTACCGCCCTCGAGCGTCAGATACAGTTGTGGTAAATATAAATACCCCAGAAAGCAAAGGAGAACACAGTCGCCCAGATAGCCGAATTGGTAAGGCGTTCGAGATCTAATCGAAAGGCGTGGGTTCGGTCCCCACTCTGGGCGCGTGTTTCTCTTTCTTTCTTTCTTTCTCACGTATTAATAAAAAAAAGTAACGTCACTAAGGGTAAAAAATTGTCTAACCATTCCCCTATGCCTTCTTTGGCATTGTAGACTGCCGGCATTTCTTTCTGTATTTCCTGACGAGCCCTTCATTTCCAAACCTTATTATCGTGCAAAAGCTTAGCGAGGGCCTCGGTTCTGGCAGCCTTGATGCCAAGGTAGCATAAGAGGGTTCCCCGCCAGTTGACCCGCTCATGACAGGCTGTAGACGTTTGAGTCACGCCCCGGGGGTTGAAAAGAAGGTCCCCTTCTACCCGTGAAGTTTGAGTGGCGCTGGCTACCGCCCTCGAGCGTCAGATACAGTTGTGGTAAATATAAATACCCCAGAAAGCGAAGGAGTACACAGTCGCCCAGATAGCCGAATTGGTAAGGCATTCGAGATCTAATCGAAAGGCGTGGGTTCGGTCCCCACTCTGGGCGCGTGTTTTTATTTCATCCTTTTTCTTTCTCACGAATTAATAAAAAAAAGTAACGTCACTAAGGGTAAAAAATTGGCTAACCATTCCCCTATGCCTTCTTTGGCATTGTAGACTGCCGGCATTTCTTTCTGTATTTCCTAACGAGCCCCTCATTTCCAAACCTTATTATCGTGCAAAAGCTTAGCGAGAGCCTCGGTTCTGGCAGCCTTGATGCCAAGGTAGCATAAGAGGGTTCCCCGCCAGTTGACCCGCTCATGACAGGCTGTAGACGTTTGAGTCACGCCCCGGGGGTTGAAAAGAAGGTCCCCTTCTCCCCGTGTAGTCTGAGTGGCGCTGGCTACCGCCCTCGAGCGTCAGATACAGTTGTGGTAAATATAAATACCCCAGAAAGCGAAGGAGAACACAGTCGCCCAGATAGCCGAATTGGTAAGGCATTCGAGATCTAATCGAAAGGCGTGGGTTCGGTCCCCACTCTGGGCGCGTGTTTTTCTTTCTTTCTTTCTTTCTCACGTATTAATAAAAAAAAAAGTAACGTCACTAAGGGTAAAAAATTGTCTAACCATTCCCCTATGCCTTCTTTGGCATTGTAGACTGCCGGCATTTCTTTCTGTATTTACTAACGAGCCCCTCATTTCCAAACCGTATTATCGTGCAAAAGCTTAGCGAGGGCCTCGGTTCTGGCAGCCTTGATGCCAAGGTAGTATAAGAGGGTTCCCCGCCAGTTGACCCGCTCATGACAGGCTGTAGACGTTTGAGTCACGCCCCGGGGGTTGAAAAGAAGGTCCCCTTCTCCCCGTGTAGTCTGAGTGGCGCTGGCTACCACCCTCGAGCGTCAGATACAGTTGTGGTAAATATAAATACCCCAGAAAGCGAAGGAGAACACAGTCGCCCAGATAGCCGAATTGGTAAGGCATTCGAGATCCAATCGAAAGGCGTGGGTTCGGTCCCCACTCTGGGCGCGTGTTTTTCTTTCTTTCTTTCTTTCTCACGTATTAATAAAAAAAAAGTAACGTCACTAAGGGTAAAAAATTGTCTAACCATTCCCCTATGCCTTCTTTGGCATTGTAGATTGCCGGCATTTCTTTCTGTATATCCTAACGAGCCCCTCATTTCCAAAACTTATTATCGTGCAAAAGCTTAGCGAGGGCCTCGGTTCTGGCACCTTGATGCCAAGGTAGCATAAGAGGGTTACCCGCCAGTTGACCCGCTCATGACAGGCTGTAGACGTTTGAGTCACGCCCCGGGGGATGAAAAGAAGGTCCCCTTCTCCCCGTGTAGTCTGAGTGGCGCTGGCTACCGCCCTCGAGCGTCAGATACAGTTGTGGTAAATATAAATTCCCCAGAAAGCGAAGGAGAACACAGTCGCCCAGATAGCCGAATTGGTAAGGCATTCGAGATCTAATCGAAAGGCGTGGGTTCGGTCCCCACTCTGGGCGCGTGTTTTTCTTTCTTTCTTTCTTTCTCACGTATTAATAAAAAAAGTAACGTCACTAAGGGTAAAAAATTGTCTAACCATTCCCCTATGCCTTCTTTGGCATTGTAGACTGCCGGCATTTCTTTCTGTATTTCCTAACGAGCCCTTCATTTCCAAACCTTATTATCGTGCAAAAGCTTAGCGAGGGCCTCGGTTCTGGCAGCTTTGATGCCAAGGTAGCATAAGAGGGTTCCCCGCCAGTTGACCCGCCCATGACAGGCTGTAGACGTTTGAGTCTCGCCCCGGGGGTTGAAAAGAAGGTCCCCTTCTCCCCGTGTAGTCTGAGTGGCGCTGGCTACCACCCTCGAGCGTCAGATACAGTTGTGGTAAATATAAATACCCCAGAAAGCAAAGGAGAACACAGTCGCCCAGATAGCCGAATTGGTAAGGCGTTCGAGATCTAATCGAAAGACGTGGGTTCGGTCCCCACTCTGGGCGCGTGTTTTTCTTTCTTTCTTTATTTCTCACGTATTAATAAAAAAAAGTAACGTCACTAAGGGTAAAAAATTGTCTAACCATTCCCCTATGCCTTCTTTGGCATTGTAGACTGCCGGCATTTCTTTCTGTATTTCCTAACGAGCCCTTCATTTCCAAACCTTATTATCGTGCAAAAGCTTAGCAAGGGGGCCTCGGTTCTGGCAGCCTTGATGCCAAGGTAGCATAAGAGGGTTCCCCGCCAGTTGACCCGCTCATGACAGGCTGTAGACGTTTGAGTCACGCCCCGGGGGTTGAAAAGAAGGTCCCCTTCTACCCGTGTAGTTTGAGTGGCGCTGGCTACCGCCCTCGAGCGTCAGATACAGTTGTGGTAAATATAAATACCCCAGAAAGCGAAGGAGAACACAGTCGCCCAGATAGCCGAATTGGTAAGGCATTCGAGATCTAATCGAAAGGCGTGGGTTCGGTCCCCACTCTGGGCGCGTGTTTTTATTTCATCCTTTTTCTTTCTCACGTATTAATAAAAAAAAGTAACGTCACTAAGGGTAAAAAATTGGCTAACCATTCCCCTATGCCTTCTTTGGCATTGTAGACTGCCGGCATTTCTTTCTGTATTTCCTAACGAGCCCCTCATTTCCAAACCTTATTATCGTGCAAAAGCTTAGCGAGAGCCTCGGTTCTGGCAGCCTTGATGCCAAGGTAGCATAAGAGGGTTCCCCGCCAGTTGACCCGCTCATGACAGGCTGTAGACGTTTGAGTCACGCCCCGGGGGTTGAAAAGAAGGTCCCCTTCTCCCCGTGTAGTCTGAGTGGCGCTGGCTACCGCCCTCGAGCGTCAGATACAGTTGTGGTAAATATAAATATCCCAGAAAGCGAAGGAGAACACAGTCGCCCAGATAGCCGAATTGGTAAGGCATTCGAGATCTAATCGAAAGGCGTGGGTTCGGTCCCCACTCTGGGCGCGTGTTTTTCTTTCTTTCTTTCTTTCTCACGTATTAATAAAAAAAAAAGTAACGTCACTAAGGGTAAAAAATTGTCTAACCATTCCCCTATGCCTTCTTTGGCATTGTAGACTGCCGGCATTTCTTTCTGTATTTACTAACGAGCCCCTCATTTCCAAACCTTATTATCGTGCAAAAGCTTAGCGAGGGCCTCGGTTCTGGCAGCCTTGATGCCAAGGTAGTATAAGAGGGTTACCCGCCAGTTGACCCGCTCATGACAGGCTGTAGACGTTTGAGTCACGCCCCGGGGGTTGAAAAGAAGGTCCCCTTCTCCCCGTGTAGTCTGAGTGGCGCTGGCTACCGCCCTCGAGCGTCAGATACAGTTGTGGTAAATATAAATTCCCCAGAAAGCGAAGGAGAACACAGTCGCCCAGATAGCCGAATTGGTAAGGCATTCGAGATCTAATCGAAAGGCGTGGGTTCGGTCCCCACTCTGGGCGCGTGTTTTTCTTTCTTTCTTTCTTTCTCACGTATTAATAAAAAAAAAGTAACGTCACTAAGGGTAAAAAATTGTCTAACCATTCCCCTATGCCTTCTTTGGCATTGTAGACTGCCGGCATTTCTTTCTGTATTTCCTAACGAGCCCCTCATTTCCAAACCTTATTATCGTGCCAAAGCTTAGCGAGGGCCTCGGTTCTGGCAGCCTTGATGCCAAAATAGCATAAGAGGGTTCCCCGCCAGTTGACCCGCTCATGACAGGCTGTAGACGTTTGAGTCACGCCCCGGGGGTTGAAAAGAAGGTCCCCTTCTCCCAGTGTAGTCTGAGTGGCGCTGGCTACCACCCTCGAGCGTCAGATACAGTTGTGGTAAATATAAATACCCCAGAAAGCGAAGGAGAACACAGTCGCCCAGATAGCCGAATTGGTAAGGCATTCGAGATCTAATCGAAAGGCGTGGGTTCGGTCCCCACTCTGGGCGCGTGTTTTTCTTTCTTTCTTTCTTTCTCACGTATTAATAAAAAAAAAGTAACGTCACTAAGGGTAAAAAATTGTCTAACCATTCCCCTATGCCTTCTTTGGCATTGTAGACTGCCGGCATTTCTTTCTGTATTTCCTAACGAGCCCCTCATTTCCAAACCTTATTATCGTGCAAAAGCTTAGCGAGGGCCTCGGTTCTGGCAGCCTTGATGCCAAGGTAGCATAAGAGGGTTCCCCGCCAGTTGACCCGCTCATGACAGGCTGTAGACGTTTGAGTCACGCCCCGGGGGTTGAAAAGAAGGTCCCCTTCTCCCAGTGTAGTCTGAGTGGCGCTGGCTACCACCCTCGAGCGTCAGATACAGTTGTGGTAAATATAAATACCCCAGAAAGCGAAGGAGAACACAGTCGCCCAGATAGCCGAATTGGTAAGGCATTCGAGATCCAATCGAAAGGCGTGGGTTCGGTCCCCACTCTGGGCGCGTGTTTTTCTTTCTTTCTTTCTTTCTCACGTATTAATAAACAAAAAAGTAACGTCACTAAGGGTAAAAAATTGTCTAACCATTCCCCTATGCCTTCTTTGGCATTGTAGACTGCCGGCATTTCTTTCTGTATTTCCTAACGAGCCCCTCATTTCCAAACCTTATTATCGTGCAAAAGCTTAGCGAGGGCCTCGGTTCTGGAAGCCTTGATGCCAAGGTAGCATAAGAGGGTTCCCCGCCAGTTGACCCGCTCATGACAGGCTGTAGACGTTTGAGTCACGCCCCGGGGGTTGAAAAGAAGGTCCCCTTCTCCCCGTGTAGTCTGAGTGGCGCTGGCTACCGCCCTCGAGCGTCAGATACAGTTGTGGTAAATATAAATACCCCAGAAAGCGAAGGAGAACACAGTCGCCCAGATAGCCGAATTGGTAAGGCATTCGAGATCCAATCGAAAGGCGTGGGTTCGGTCCCCACTCTGGGCGCGTGTTTTTCTTTCTTTCTTTCTTTCTCACGTATTAATAAAAAAAAGTAACGTCACTAAGGGTAAAAAATTGTCTAACCATTCCCCTATGCCTTCTTTGGCATTGTAGACTGCCGGCATTTCTTTCTGTATTTCCTAACGAGCCCCTCATTTCCAAAACTTATTATCGTGCAAAAGCTTAGCGAGGGCCTCGGTTCTGGCAGCCTTGATGCCAAGGTAGCATAAGAG
Organism: Haemaphysalis longicornis; assembly: GCF_048455015.1. Taxonomy (NCBI): domain Eukaryota; kingdom Metazoa; phylum Arthropoda; class Arachnida; order Ixodida; family Ixodidae; genus Haemaphysalis; species Haemaphysalis longicornis. The sequence goes on along the minus strand of NW_027526203.1, from coordinate 247,334,292 downwards.
GGTTCCCCGCCAGTTAACCCGCTCATGACAGGCTGTAGACGTTTGAGTCACGCCCCGGGGGTGGAAAAGAAGGTCCCCTTCTCCCCGTGTAGTCTGAGTGGCGCTGGCTACCGCCCTCGAGCGTCAGATACAGTTGTGGTAAATATAAATACCCCAGAAAGCGAAGGAGAACACAGTCGCCCAGATAGCCGAATTGGTAAGGCATTCGAGATCTAATCGAAAGGCGTGGGTTCGGTCCCCACTCTGGCAGGTGTTTTTCTTTCTTTCTTTCTTTCTCAAGTATTAATAAAATAAAAGATACGTCACTAAGGGTAAAAAATTGTCTAACCATTCCCCTATGCCTTCTTTGGCATTGTAGACTGCCGGCATTTCTTTCTGTATTTCCTAACGAGCCCCTCATTTCCAAACCTTATTATCGTGCAAAAGCTTAGCGAGGGCCTCGGTTCTGGCAGCCTTGATGCCAAGGTAGCATAAGAGGGTTCCCCGCCAGTTGACCCGCCCATGACAGGCTGTAGACGTTTGAGTCTCGCCCCGGGGGTTGAAAAGAAGGTCCCCTTCTCCCCGTGTAGTCTGAGTGGCGCTGGCTACCACCCTCGAGCGTCAGATACAGTTGTGTTAAATATAAATACCCCAGAAAGCAAAGGAGAACACAGTCGCCCAGATAGCCGAATTGGTAAGGCGTTCGAGATCTAATCGAAAGGCGTGGGTTCGGTCCCCACTCTGGGCGCGTGTTTTTCTTTCTTTCTTTATTTCTCACGTATTAATAAAAAAAAAGTAACGTCACTAAGGGTAAAAAATTGTCTAACCATTCCCCTATGCCTTCTTTGGCATTGTAGACTGCCGGCATTTCTTTCTGTATTTCCTAACGTGCCCTTCATTTCCAAACCTTATTATCGTGCAAAAGCTTAGCGAGGGCCTCGGTTCTGGCAGCCTTGATGCCAAGGTAGCATAAGAGGGTTCCCCGCCAGTTGACCCGCTCATGACAGGCTGTAGACGTTTGAGTCACGCCCCGGGGGTTGAAAAGAAGGTCCCCTTCTACCCGTGTAGTTTGAGTGGCGCTGGCTACCGCCCTCGAGCGTCAGATACAGTTGTGGTAAATATAAATACCCCAGAAAGCGAAGGAGAACACAGTCGCCCAGATAGCCGAATTGGTAAGGCATTCGAGATCTAATCGAAAGGCGTGGGTTCGGTCCCCACTCTGGGCGCGTGTTTTTATTTCATCCTTTTTCTTTCTCACGTATTAATAAAAAAAAGTAACGTCACTAAGGGTAAAAAATTGGCTAACCATTCCCCTATGCCTTCTTTGGCATTGTATACTGCCGGCATTTCTTTCTGTATTTCCTAACGAGCCCCTCATTTCCAAACCTTATTATCGTGCAAAAGCTTAGCGAGGGCCTCGGTTCTGGCAGCCTTGATGCCAAGGTAGCATAAGAGGGTTCCCCGCCAGTTGACCCGCTCATGACAGGCTGTAGACGTTTGAGTCACGCCCCGGGGGTTGAAAAGAAGGTCCCCTTCTCCCCGTGTAGTCTGAGTGGCGCTGGCTACCGCCCTCGAGCGTCAGATACAGTTATGGTAAATATAAATACCCCAGAAAGCGAAGGAGAACACAGTCGCCCAGATAGCCGAATTGGTAAGGCATTCGAGATCTAATCGAAAGGCGTGGGTTCGGTCCCCACTCTGGGCGCGTGTTTTTCTTTCTTTCTTTCTTTCTTTCTTTCTCATGTATTATAAAAAAAAAGTAACGTCACTAAGGGTAAAAAATTGTCTAACCATTCCCCTATGCCTTCTTTGGCATTGTAGACTGCCGGCATTTCTTTCTGTATTTCCTAACGAGCCCCTCATTTCCAAACCTTATTATCGTGCAAAAGCTTAGCGAGGGCCTGGGTTCTGGCAGCCTTGATGCCAAGGTAGCATAAGAGGGTTCCCCGCCAGTTGACCCGCTCATGACAGGGTGTAGACGTTTGAGTCACGCCCCGGGGGTTGAAAAGAAGGTCCCCTTCTCCCCGTGTAGTCTGAGTGGCGCTGGCTACCGCCCTCGAGCGTCAGATACAGTTGTGGTAAATATAAATACCCCAGAAAGCGAAGGAGAACACAGTCGCCCAGATAGCCGAATTGGTAAGGCATTCGAGATCCAATCGAAAGGCGTGGGTTCGGTCCCCACTCTGGGCGCGTGTTTTTCTTTCTTTCTTTCTTTCTCACGTATTAATAAAAAAAAGTAACGTCACTAAGGGTAAAAAATTGTCTAACCATTCCCCTATGCCTTCTTTGGCATTGTAGACTGCCGGCATTTCTTTCTGTATTTCCTAACGAGCCCCTCATTTCCAAACCTTATTATCGTGCAAAAGCTTAGCGAGGGCCTGGGTTCTGGCAGCCTTGATGCCAAGGTAGCATAAGAGGGTTCCCCGCCAGTTGACCCGCTCATGACAGGCTGTAGACGTTTCAGTCACGCCCCGGGGGTTGAAAAGAAGGTACCCTTCTCCCCGTGTAGTCTGAGTGGCGCTGGCTACCGCCCTCGAGCGTCAGATACAGTTGTGGTAAATATAAATACCCCAGAAAGCGAAGGAGAACACAGTCGCCCAGATAGCCGAATTGGTAAGGCATTCGAGATCTAATCGAAAGGCGTGGGTTCGGTCCCCACACTGGGCGCGTGTTTTTCTTTCTTTCTTTCTTTCTCACGTATTAATAAAAAAAAGTAACGTCACTAAGGGTAAAAAATTGTCTAACCATTCCCCTATGCCTTCTTTGGCATTGTAGACTGCCGGAATTTCTTTCTGTATTTCCTAACGAGCCCCTCATTTCCAAACCTTATTATCGTGCAAAAGCTTAGCGAGGGCCTCGGTTCTGGCAGCCTTGATGCCAAGGTAGCATAAGAGGGTTCCCCGCCAGTTGACCCGCTCATGAGAGGCTGTAGACGTTTGAGTCACGCCCCGGGGGTTGAAAAGAAGGTCCCCTTCTCCCCGTGTAGTCTGAGTGGCGCTGGCTACCGCCCTCGAGCGTCAGATACAGTTGTGGTAAATATAAATACCCCAGAAAGCGAAGAACACAGTCGCCCAGATAGCCGAATTGGTAAGGCATTCGAGATCTAATCGAAAGGCGTGGGTTCGGTCCCCACTCTGGGCTCGTGTTTTTCTTTCTTTCTTTCTTTCTCACGTATTAATAAAAAAAAGTAACGTCACTAAGGGTAAAAAATTGTCTAACCATTCCCCTATGCCTTCTTTGGCATTGTAGACTGCCGGCATTTCTTTCTGTATTTCCTAACGAGCCCTTCATTTCCAAATCTTATTATCGTGCAAAAGCTTAGCGAGGGCCTCGGTTCTGGCAGCCTTGATGCCAAGGTAGCATAAGAGGGTTCCCCGCCAGTTGACCCGCTCATGACAGGCTGTAGACGTTTGAGTCACGCCCCGTGGGTTGAAAAGAAGGTCCCCTTCTACCCGTGTAGTTTCAGTGGCGCTGGCTACCGCCCTCGAGCGTCAGATACAGTTGTGGTAAATATAAATACCCCAGAAAGCGAAGGAGAACACAGTAGCCCAGATAGCCGAATTGGTAAGGCATTCGAGATCTAATCGAAAGGCGTGGGTTCGGTCCCCACTCTGGGCGCGTGTTTTTCTTTCTTTCTTTCTTTCTCACGTATTAATAAAAAAAAAGTAACGTCACTAAGGGTAAAAAATTGTCTAACCATTCCCCTATGCCTTCTTTGGCATTGTAGACTGCCGGCATTTCTTTCTGTATTTCCTAACGAGCCCCTCATTTCCAAACCTTATTATCGTGCAAAAGCTTAGCGAGGGCCTCGGTTCTGGCAGCCTTGATGCCAAGGTAGCATAAGAGGGTTCCCCGCCAGTTGACCCGCTCATGACAGGCTGTAGACGTTTGAGTCACGCCCCGGGGGTTGAAAAGAAGGTCCCCTTCTCCCCGTGTAGTCTGAGTGGCGCTGGCTACCGCCCTCGAGCGTCAGATACAGTTGTGGTAAATATAAATACCCCAGAAAGCGAAGGAGAACACAGTCGCCCAGATAGCCGAATTGGTAAGGCATTCGAGATCTAATCGAAAGGCGTGGGTTCGGTCCCCACTCTGGGCGCGTGTTTTTCTTTCTTTCTTTCTTTCTCACGTATTAATAAAAAAAACGTAACGTCACTAAGGGTAAAAAATTGTCTAACCATTCCCCTATGCCTTCTTTGGCATTGTAGACTGCCGGCATTTCTTTCTGTATTTCCTAACGAGCCCCTCATTTCCAAACCTTATTATCGTGCAAAAGCTTAGCGAGGGCCTCGGTTCTGGCAGCCTTGATGCCAAGGTAGCATAAGAGGGTTCCCCGCCAGTTGACCCGCTCATGACAGGCTGTAGACGTTTGAGTCACGCCCCGGGGGTTGAAAAGAAGGTCCCCTTCTCCCCGTGTAGTCTGAGTGGCGCTGGCTACCGCCCTCGAGCGTCAGATACAGTTGTGGTAAATATAAATACCCCAGAAAGCGAAGAACACAGTCGCCCAGATAGCCGAATTGGTAAGGCATTCGAGATCTAATCGAAAGGCGTGGGTTCGGTCCCCACTCTGGGCGCGTGTTTTTCTTTCTTTCTTTCTTTCTCACGTATTATAAAAAAAAGTAACGTCACTAAGGGTAAAAAATTGTCTAACCATTCCCCTATGCCTTCTTTGGCATTGTATACTGCCGGCATTTCTTTCTGTATTTCCTAACGAGCCCCTCATTTCCAAACCTTATTATCGTGCAAAAGCTTAGCGAGGGCCTCGGTTCTGGCAGCCTTGATGCCAAGGTAGCATAAGAGGGTTCCCCGCCAGTTGACCCGCTCATGACAGGCTGTAGACGTTTGAGTCACGCCCCGGGGGTTGAAAAGAAGGTCCCCTTCTCCCCGTGTAGTCTGAGTGGCGCTGGCTACCGCCCTCGAGCGTCAGATACAGTTGTGGTAAATATAAGTACCCCAGAAAGCAAAGGAGAACACAGTCGCCCAGATAGCCGAATTGGTAAGGCATTCGAGATCTAATCGAAAGGCGTGGGTTCGGTCCCCACTCTGGGCGCGTGTTTTTCTTTCTTTCTTTCTTTCTCACGTATAATTAAAAAAAAAGTAACGTCACTAAGGGTAAAAAATAATCTAACCATTCCCCTATGCCTTCTTTGGCATTGTAGACTGCCGGTATTTCTTTCTGTATTTCCTAACGAGCCCCTCATTTCCAAACCTTATTATCGTGCAAAAGCTTAGCGAGGGCCTCGGTTCTGGCAGCCTTGATGCCAAGGTAGCATAAGAGGGTTCCTCGCCAGTTGACCCGCTCATGACAGGCTGTAGACGTTTGAGTCACGCCCCGGGGGATGAAAAGAAGGTCCCCTTCTCCCCGTGTAGTCTGAGTGGCGCTGGCTACCGCCCTCGAGCGTCAGATACAGTTGTGGTAAATATAAATACCCCAGAAAGCGAAGGAGAACACAGTCGCCCAGATAGCCGAATTGGTAAGGCATTCGAGATCTAATCGAAAGGCGTGGGTTCGGTCCCCACTCTGGGCGCGTGTTTTTCTTTCTTTCTTTCTCACGTATTAATAAAAAAAAAGTAACGTCACTAAGGGTAAAAAATTGTCTAACCATTCCCCTATGCCTTCTTTGGCATTGTAGACTGGCGGCATTTCTTTCTGTATTTCCTAACGAGCCCCTCATTTCCAAACCTTATTATCGTGCAAAAGCTTAGCGAGGGCCTCGGTTCTGGCAGCCTTGATGCCAAGGTAGCATAAGAGAGTTCCCCGCCAGTTGACCCGCTCATGACAGGCTGTAGACGTTTGAGTCACGCCCCGGGGGTTGAAAAGAAGGTCCCCTTCTCCCCGTGTAGTCTGAGTGGCGCTGGCTACCGCCCTCGAGCGTGAGATACAGTTGTGGTAAATATAAATACCCCAGAAAGCAAAGGAGAACACAGTCGCCCAGATAGCCGAATTGGTAAGGCGTTCGAGATCTAATCGAAAGGCGTGGGTTCGGTCCCCACTCTGGGCGCGTGTTTTTCTTTCTTTCTTTCTTTCTCACGTATTAATAAAAAAAAAGTAACGTCACTAAGGGTAAAAAATTGTCTAACCATTCCCCTATGCCTTCTTTGGCATTGTAGACTGCCGGCATTTCTTTCTGTATTTCCTAACGAGCCCTTCATTTCCAAACCTTATTATCGTGCAAAAGCTTAGCGAGGGCCTCGGTTCTGGCAGCCTTGATGCCAAGGTAGCATAAGAGGGTTCCCCGCCAGTTGACCCGCTCATGACAGGCTGTAGACGTTTGAGTCACGCCCCGGGGGTTGAAAAGAAGGTTCCCTTCTCCCCGTGTAGTCTGAGTGGCGCTGGCTACCGCCCTCGAGCGTCAGATACAGTTGTGGTAAATATAAATACCCCAGAAAGCGAAGAACACAGTCGCCCAGATAGCCGAATTGGTAAGGCATTCGAAATCTAATCGAAAGGCGTGGGTTCGGTCCCCACTCTGGGCGCGTGTTTTTCTTTCTTTCTTTCTTTCTCACGTATTAATAAAAAAAGTAACGTCACTAAGGGTAAAAAATTGTCTAACCATTCCCCTATGCCTTCTTTGGCATTGTATACTGCCGGCATTTCTTTCTGTATTTCCTAACGAGCGCCTCATTTCCAAACCTTATTATCGTGCAAAAGCTTAGCGAGGGCCTCGGTTCTGGCAGCCTTGATGCCAAGGTAGCATAAGAGGGTTCCCCGCCAGTTGACCCGCTCATGACAGGCTGTAGACGTTTGAGTCACGCCCCGGGGGTTGAAAAGAAGGTCCCCTTCTCCCCGTGTAGTCTGAGTGGCGCTGGCTACCGCTCTCGAGCGTCAGATACAGTTGTGTTAAATATAAATACCCCAGAAAGCAAAGGAGAACACAGTCGCCCAGATAGCCGAATTGGTAAGGCATTCGAGATCTAATCGAAAGGCGTGGGTTCGGTCCCCACTCTGGGCGCGTGTTTTTCTTTCTTTCTTTCTCACGTATTAATAAAAAAAAGTAACGTCACTAAGGGTAAAAAATTGTCTAACCATTCCCCTATGCCTTCTTTGGCATTGTAGACTGCCGGCATTTCTTTCTGCATTTCCTAACGAGCCCCTCATTTCCAAACCTTATTATCGTGCAAAAGCTAAGCGAGGGCCTGGGTTCTGGCAGCCTTGATGCCAAGGTAGCATAAGAGGGTTCCCCGCCAGTTGACCCGCTCATGACAGGCTGTAGACGTTTGAGTCACGCCCCGGGGGTTGAAAAGAAGGTCCCCTTCTCCCCGTGTAGTCTGAGTGGCGCTGGCTACCGCCCTTGAGCGTCAGATACAGTTGTGGTAAATATAAATACCCCAGAAAGCGAAGGAGAACACAGTCGCTCAGATAGCCGAATTGGTAAGGCATTCGAGATCTAATCGAAAGGCGTGGGTTCGGTCCCCACTCTGGGCGCGTGTTTTTCTTTCTTTCTCACGTATTAATAATAAAAAAGTAACGTCACTAAGGGTAAAAAATTGTCTAACCATTCCCCTATGCCTTCTTTGGCATTGTAGACTGCCGGCATTTCTTTCTGTATTTCCTAACGAGCCCCTCATTTCCAAACCTTATTATCGTGCAAAAGCTTAGCGAGGGCCTCGGTTCTGGCAGCCTTGATGCCAAGGTAGCATAAGAGGGTTCCCCGCCAGTTGACCCGCTCATGACAGGCTGTAGACGTTTGAGTCACGCCCCGGGGGTTGAAAAGAAGGTCCCCTTCTCCCCGTGTAGTCTGAGTGGCGCTGGCTACCGCCCTCGAGCGTCAGATACAGTTGTGGTAAATATAAATACCCCAGAAAGCAAAGGAGAACACAGTCGCCCAGATAGCCGAATTGGTAAGGCGTTCGAGATCTAATCGAAAGGCGTGGGTTCGGTCCCCACTCTGGGCGCGTGTTTCTCTTTCTTTCTTTCTTTCTCACGTATTAATAAAAAAAAAGTAACGTCACTAAGGGTAAAAAATTGTCTAACCATTCCCCTATGCCTTCTTTGGCATTGTAGACTGCCGGCATTTCTTTCTGTATTTCCTGACGAGCCCTTCATTTCCAAACCTTATTATCGTGCAAAAGCTTAGCGAGGGCCTCGGTTCTGGCAGCCTTGATGCCAAGGTAGCATAAGAGGGTTCCCCGCCAGTTGACCCGCTCATGACAGGCTGTAGACGTTTGAGTCACGCCCCGGGGGTTGAAAAGAAGGTCCCCTTCTACCCGTGAAGTTTGAGTGGCGCTGGCTACCGCCCTCGAGCGTCAGATACAGTTGTGGTAAATATAAATACCCCAGAAAGCGAAGGAGTACACAGTCGCCCAGATAGCCGAATTGGTAAGGCATTCGAGATCTAATCGAAAGGCGTGGGTTCGGTCCCCACTCTGGGCGCGTGTTTTTATTTCATCCTTTTTCTTTCTCACGAATTAATAAAAAAAAGTAACGTCACTAAGGGTAAAAAATTGGCTAACCATTCCCCTATGCCTTCTTTGGCATTGTAGACTGCCGGCATTTCTTTCTGTATTTCCTAACGAGCCCCTCATTTCCAAACCTTATTATCGTGCAAAAGCTTAGCGAGAGCCTCGGTTCTGGCAGCCTTGATGCCAAGGTAGCATAAGAGGGTTCCCCGCCAGTTGACCCGCTCATGACAGGCTGTAGACGTTTGAGTCACGCCCCGGGGGTTGAAAAGAAGGTCCCCTTCTCCCCGTGTAGTCTGAGTGGCGCTGGCTACCGCCCTCGAGCGTCAGATACAGTTGTGGTAAATATAAATACCCCAGAAAGCGAAGGAGAACACAGTCGCCCAGATAGCCGAATTGGTAAGGCATTCGAGATCTAATCGAAAGGCGTGGGTTCGGTCCCCACTCTGGGCGCGTGTTTTTCTTTCTTTCTTTCTTTCTCACGTATTAATAAAAAAAAAAGTAACGTCACTAAGGGTAAAAAATTGTCTAACCATTCCCCTATGCCTTCTTCGGCATTGTAGACTGCCGGCATTTCTTTCTGTATTTACTAACGAGCCCCTCATTTCCAAACCGTATTATCGTGCAAAAGCTTAGCGAGGGCCTCGGTTCTGGCAGCCTTGATGCCAAGGTAGTATAAGAGGGTTCCCCGCCAGTTGACCCGCTCATGACAGGCTGTAGACGTTTGAGTCACGCCCCGGGGGTTGAAAAGAAGGTCCCCTTCTCCCCGTGTAGTCTGAGTGGCGCTGGCTACCGCCCTCGAGCGTCAGATACAGTTGTGGTAAATATAAATACCCCAGAAAGCGAAGGAGAACACAGTCGCCCAGATAGCCGAATTGGTAAGGCATTCGAGATCCAATCGAAAGGCGTGGGTTCGGTCCCCACTCTGGGCGCGTGTTTTTCTTTCTTTCTTTCTTTCTCACGTATTAATAAAAAAAAAGTAACGTCACTAAGGGTAAAAAATTGTCTAACCATTCCCCTATGCCTTCTTTGGCATTGTAGATTGCCGGCATTTCTTTCTGTATATCCTAACGAGCCCCTCATTTCCAAAACTTATTATCGTGCAAAAGCTTAGCGAGGGCCTCGGTTCTGGCACCTTGATGCCAAGGTAGCATAAGAGGGTTACCCGCCAGTTGACCCGCTCATGACAGGCTGTAGACGTTTGAGTCACGCCCCGGGGGATGAAAAGAAGGTCCCCTTCTCCCCGTGTAGTCTGAGTGGCGCTGGCTACCGCCCTCGAGCGTCAGATACAGTTGTGGTAAATATAAATTCCCCAGAAAGCGAAGGAGAACACAGTCGCCCAGATAGCCGAATTGGTAAGGCATTCGAGATCTAATCGAAAGGCGTGGGTTCGGTCCCCACTCTGGGCGCGTGTTTTTCTTTCTTTCTTTCTTTCTCACGTATTAATAAAAAAAGTAACGTCACTAAGGGTAAAAAATTGTCTAACCATTCCCCTATGCCTTCTTTGGCATTGTAGACTGCCGGCATTTCTTTCTGTATTTCCTAACGAGCCCCTCATTTCCAAACCTTATTATCGTGCAAAAGCTTAGCGAGGGCCTCGGTTCTGGCAGCCTTGATGCCAAGGTAGCATAAGAGGGTTCCCCACCAGTTGACCCGCCCATGACAGGCTGTAGACGTTTGAGTCTCGCCCCGGGGGTTGAAAAGAAGGTCCCCTTCTCCCCGTGTAGTCTGAGTGGCGCTGGCTACCACCCTCGAGCGTCAGATACAGTTGTGGTAAATATAAATACCCCAGAAAGCAAAGGAGAACACAGTCGCCCAGATAGCCGAATTGGTAAGGCGTTCGAGATCTAATCGAAAGACGTGGGTTCGGTCCCCACTCTGGGCGCGTGTTTTTCTTTCTTTCTTTATTTCTCACGTATTAATAAAAAAAAGTAACGTCACTAAGGGTAAAAAATTGTCTAACCATTCCCCTATGCCTTCTTTGGCATTGTAGACTGCCGGCATTTCTTTCTGTATTTCCTAACGAGCCCTTCATTTCCAAACCTTATTATCGTGCAAAAGCTTAGCGAGGGCCTCGGTTCTGGCAGCCTTGATGCCAAGGTAGCATAAGAGGGTTCCCCGCCAGTTGACCCGCTCATGACAGGCTGTAGACGTTTGAGTCACGCCCCGGGGGTTGAAAAGAAGGTCCCCTTCTACCCGTGTAGTTTGAGTGGCGCTGGCTACCGCCCTCGAGCGTCAGATACAGTTGTGGTAAATATAAATACCCCAGAAAGCGAAGGAGAACACAGTCGCCCAGATAGCCGAATTGGTAAGGCATTCGAGATCTAATCGAAAGGCGTGGGTTCGGTCCCCACTCTGGGCGCGTGTTTTTATTTCATCCTTTTTCTTTCTCACGTATTAATAAAAAAAAGTAACGTCACTAAGGGTAAAAAATTGGCTAACCATTCCCCTATGCCTTCTTTGGCATTGTAGACTGCCGGCATTTCTTTCTGTATTTCCTAACGAGCCCCTCATTTCCAAACCTTATTATCGTGCAAAAGCTTAGCGAGAGCCTCGGTTCTGGCAGCCTTGATGCCAAGGTAGCATAAGAGGGTTCCCCGCCAGTTGACCCGCTCATGACAGGCTGTAGACGTTTGAGTCACGCCCCGGGGGTTGAAAAGAAGGTCCCCTTCTCCCCGTGTAGTCTGAGTGGCGCTGGCTACCGCCCTCGAGCGTCAGATACAGTTGTGGTAAATATAAATACCCCAGAAAGCGAAGGAGAACACAGTCGCCCAGATAGCCGAATTGGTAAGGCATTCGAGATCTAATCGAAAGGCGTGGGTTCGGTCCCCACTCTGGGCGCGTGTTTTTCTTTCTTTCTTTCTTTCTCACGTATTAATAAAAAAAAAAGTAACGTCACTAAGGGTAAAAAATTGTCTAACCATTCCCCTATGCCTTCTTTGGCATTGTAGACTGCCGGCATTTCTTTCTGTATTTACTAACGAGCCCCTCATTTCCAAACCTTATTATCGTGCAAAAGCTTAGCGAGGGCCTCGGTTCTGGCAGCCTTGATGCCAAGGTAGTATAAGAGGGTTACCCGCCAGTTGACCCGCTCATGACAGGCTGTAGACGTTTGAGTCACGCCCCGGGGGTTGAAAAGAAGGTCCCCTTCTCCCCGTGTAGTCTGAGTGGCGCTGGCTACCGCCCTCGAGCGTCAGATACAGTTGTGGTAAATATAAATTCCCCAGAAAGCGAAGGAGAACACAGTCGCCCAGATAGCCGAATTGGTAAGGCATTCGAGATCTAATCGAAAGGCGTGGGTTCGGTCCCCACTCTGGGCGCGTGTTTTTCTTTCTTTCTTTCTTTCTCACGTATTAATAAAAAAAAAGTAACGTCACTAAGGGTAAAAAATTGTCTAACCATTCCCCTATGCCTTCTTTGGCATTGTAGACTGCCGGCATTTCTTTCTGTATTTCCTAACGAGCCCCTCATTCCCAAACCTTATTATCGTGCCAAAGCTTAGCGAGGGCCTCGGTTCTGGCAGCCTTGATGCCAAAATAGCATAAGAGGGTTCCCCGCCAGTTGACCCGCTCATGACAGGCTGTAGACGTTTGAGTCACGCCCCGGGGGTTGAAAAGAAGGTCCCCTTCTCCCAGTGTAGTCTGAGTGGCGCTGGCTACCACCCTCGAGCGTCAGATACAGTTGTGGTAAATATAAATACCCCAGAAAGCGAAGGAGAACACAGTCGCCCAGATAGCCGAATTGGTAAGGCATTCGAGATCTAATCGAAAGGCGTGGCTTCGGTCCCCACTCTGGGCGCGTGTTTTTCTTTCTTTCTTTCTTTCTCACGTATTAATAAAAAAAAAGTAACGTCACTAAGGGTAAAAAATTGTCTAACCATTCCCCTATGCCTTCTTTGGCATTGTAGACTGCCGGCATTTCTTTCTGTATTTCCTAACGAGCCCCTCATTTCCAAACCTTATTATCGTGCAAAAGCTTAGCGAGGGCCTCGGTTCTGGCAGCCTTGATGCCAAGGTAGCATAAGAGGGTTCCCCGCCAGTTGACCCGCTCATGACAGGCTGTAGACGTTTGAGTCACGCCCCGGGGGTTGAAAAGAAGGTCCCCTTCTCCCAGTGTAGTCTGAGTGGCGCTGGCTACCACCCTCGAGCGTCAGATACTGTTGTGGTAAATATAAATACCCCAGAAAGCGAAGGAGAACACAGTCGCCCAGATAGCCGAATTGGTAAGGCATTCGAGATCCAATCGAAAGGCGTGGGTTCGGTCCCCACTCTGGGCGCGTGTTTTTCTTTCTTTCTTTCTTTCTCACGTATTAATAAACAAAAAAGTAACGTCACTAAGGGTAAAAAATTGTCTAACCATTCCCCTATGCCTTCTTTGGCATTGTAGACTGCCGGCATTTCTTTCTGTATTTCCTAACGAGCCCCTCATTTCCAAACCTTATTATCGTGCAAAAGCTTAGCGAGGGCCTCGGTTCTGGAAGCCTTGATGCCAAGGTAGCATAAGAGGGTTCCCCGCCAGTTGACCCGCTCATGACAGGCTGTAGACGTTTGAGTCACGCCCCGGGGGTTGAAAAGAAGGTCCCCTTCTCCCCGTGTAGTCTGAGTGGCGCTGGCTACCGCCCTCGAGCGTCAGATACAGTTGTGGTAAATATAAATACCCCAGAAAGCGAAGGAGAACACAGTCGCCCAGATAGCCGAATTGGTAAGGCATTCGAGATCCAATCGAAAGGCGTGGGTTCGGTCCCCACTCTGGGCGCGTGTTTTTCTTTCTTTCTTTCTTTCTCACGTATTAATAAAAAAAAGTAACGTCACTAAGGGTAAAAAATTGTCTAACCATTCCCCTATGCCTTCTTTGGCATTGTAGACTGCCGGCATTTCTTTCAGTATTTCCTAACGAGCCCCTCATTTCCAAAACTTATTATCGTGCAAAAGCTTAGCGAGGGCCTCGGTTCTGGCAGCCTTGATGCCAAGGTAGCATAAGAGGGTTCCCCGCCAGTTAACCCGCTCATGACAGGCTGTAGACGTTTCAGTCACGCCCCGGGGGTTGAAAAGAAGGTCCCCTTCTCCCCGTGTAGTCTGAGTGGCGCTGGCTACCGCCCTCGAGCGTCAGATACAGTTGTGGTAAATATAAATACCCCAGAAAGCGAAGGAGAACACAGTCGCCCAGATAGCCGAATTGGTAAGGCATTCGAGATCTAATCGAAAGGCGTGGGTTCGGTCCCCACTCTGGCAGGTGTTTTTCTTTCTTTCTTTCTTTCTCAAGTATTAATAAAATAAAAGATACGTCACTAAGGGTAAAAAATTGTCTAACCATTCCCCTATGCCTTCTTTGGCATTGTAGACTGCCGGCATTTCTTTCTGTATTTCCTAACGAGCCCCTCATTTCCAAACCTTATTATCGTGCAAAAGCTTAGCGAGGGCCTCGGTTCTGGCAGCCTTGATGCCAAGGTAGCATAAGAGGGTTCCCCGCCAGTTGACCCGCCCATGACAGGCTGTAGACGTTTGAGTCTCGCCCCGGGGGTTGAAAAGAAGGTCCCCTTCTCCCCGTGTAGTCTGAGTGGCGCTGGCTACCACCCTCGAGCGTCAGATACAGTTGTGTTAAATATAAATACCCCAGAAAGCAAAGGAGAACACAGTCGCCCAGATAGCCGAATTGGTAAGGCGTTCGAGATCTAATCGAAAGGCGTGGGTTCGGTCCCCACTCTGGGCGCGTGTTTTTCTTTCTTTCTTTATTTCTCACGTATTAATAAAAAAAAAGTAACGTCACTAAGGGTAAAAAATTGTCTAACCATTCCCCTATGCCTTCTTTGGCATTGTAGACTGCCGGCATTTCTTTCTGTATTTCCTAACGTGCCCTTCATTTCCAAACCTTATTATCGTGCAAAAGCTTAGCGAGGGCCTCGGTTCTGGCAGCCTTGATGCCAAGGTAGCATAAGAGGGTTCCCCGCCAGTTGACCCGCTCATGACAGGCTGTAGACGTTTGAGTCACGCCCCGGGGGTTGAAAAGAAGGTCCCCTTCTACCCGTGTAGTTTGAGTGGCGCTGGCTACCGCCCTCGAGCGTCAGATACAGTTGTGGTAAATATAAATACCCCAGAAAGCGAAGGAGAACACAGTCGCCCAGATAGCCGAATTGGTAAGGCATTCGAGATCTAATCGAAAGGCGTGGGTTCGGTCCCCACTCTGGGCGCGTGTTTTTATTTCATCCTTTTTCTTTCTCACGTATTAATAAAAAAAAGTAACGTCACTAAGGGTAAAAAATTGGCTAACCATTCCCCTATGCCTTCTTTGGCATTGTAGACTGCCGGCATTTCTTTCTGTATTTCCTAACGAGCCCCTCATTTCCAAACCTTATTATCGTGCAAAAGCTTAGCGAGAGCCTCGGTTCTGGCAGCCTTGATGCCAAGGTAGCATAAGAGGGTTCCCCGCCAGTTGACCCGCTCATGACAGGCTGTAGACGTTTGAGTCACGCCCCGGGGGTTGAAAAGAAGGTCCCCTTCTCCCCGTGTAGTCTGAGTGGCGCTGGCTACCGCCCTCGAGCGTCAGATACAGTTGTGGTAAATATAAATACCCCAGAAAGCGAAGGAGAACACAGTCGCCCAGATAGCCGAATTGGTAAGGCATTCGAGATCTAATCGAAAGGCGTGGGTTCGGTCCCCACTCTGGGCGCGTGTTTTTCTTTCTTTCTTTCTTTCTCACGTATTAATAAAAAAAAAAGTAACGTCACTAAGGGTAAAAAATTGTCTAACCATTCCCCTATGCCTTCTTTGGCATTGTAGACTGCCGGCATTTCTTTCTGTATTTACTAACGAGCCCCTCATTTCCAAACCTTATTATCGTGCAAAAGCTTAGCGAGGGCCTCGGTTCTGGCAGCCTTGATGCCAAGGTAGTATAAGAGGGTTACCCGCCAGTTGACCCGCTCATGACAGGCTGTAGACGTTTGAGTCACGCCCCGGGGGTTGAAAAGAAGGTCCCCTTCTCCCCGTGTAGTCTGAGTGGCGCTGGCTACCGCCCTCGAGCGTCAGATACAGTTGTGGTAAATATAAATTCCCCAGAAAGCGAAGGAGAACACAGTCGCCCAGATAGCCGAATTGGTAAGGCATTCGAGATCTAATCGAAAGGCGTGGGTTCGGTCCCCACTCTGGGCGCGTGTTTTTCTTTCTTTCTTTCTTTCTCACGTATTAATAAAAAAAAAGTAACGTCACTAAGGGTAAAAAATTGTCTAACCATTCCCCTATGCCTTCTTTGGCATTGTAGACTGCCGGCATTTCTTTCTGTATTTCCTAACGAGCCCCTCATTTCCAAACCTTATTATCGTGCCAAAGCTTAGCGAGGGCCTCGGTTCTGGAAGCCTTGATGCCAAGGTAGCATAAGAGGGTTCCCCGCCAGTTGACCCGCTCATGACAGGCTGTAGACGTTTGAGTCACGCCCCGGGGGTTGAAAAGAAGGTCCCCTTCTCCCCGTGTAGTCTGAGTGGCGCGGGCTACCGCCCTCGAGCGTCAGATACAGTTGTGGTAAATATAAATACCCCAGAAAGCAAAGGAGAACACAGTCGCCCAGATAGCCGAATTGGTAAGGCGTTCGAGATCTAATCGAAAGGCGTGGGTTCGGTCCCCACTCTGGGCGCGTGTTTTTCTTTCTTTCTTTATTTCTCACGTATTAATAAAAAAAAAGTAACGTCACTAAGGGTAAAAAAATTGTCTAACCATTCCCCTATGCCTTCTTTGGCATTGTAGACTGCCGGCATTTCTTTCTGTATTTCCTAACGAGCCCTTCATTTCCAAACCTTATTATCGTGCAAAAGCTTAGCCAGGGCCTCGGTTCTGGCAGCCTTGATGCCAAGGTAGTATAAGAGGGTT
Source organism: Haemaphysalis longicornis (assembly GCF_048455015.1). Taxonomy (NCBI): domain Eukaryota; kingdom Metazoa; phylum Arthropoda; class Arachnida; order Ixodida; family Ixodidae; genus Haemaphysalis; species Haemaphysalis longicornis. Next base: position 247,318,060 of record NW_027526203.1, on the reverse strand, counting down.
ACCCGCCAGTTGACCCGCTCATGACAGGCTGTAGACGTTTGAGTCACGCCCCGGGGGTTGAAAAGAAGGTCCCCTTCTCCCCGTGTAGTCTGAGTGGCGCTGGCTACCGCCCTCGAGCGTCAGATACAGTTGTGGTAAATATAAATTCCCCAGAAAGCGAAGGAGAACACAGTCGCCCAGATAGCCGAATTGGTAAGGCATTCGAGATCTAATCGAAAGGCGTGGGTTCGGTCCCCACTCTGGGCGCGTGTTTTTCTTTCTTTCTTTCTTTCTCACGTATTAATAAAAAAAAAGTAACGTCACTAAGGGTAAAAAATTGTCTAACCATTCCCCTATGCCTTCTTTGGCATTGTAGACTGCCGGCATTTCTTTCTGTATTTCCTAACGAGCCCCTCATTTCCAAACCTTATTATCGTGCCAAAGCTTAGCGAGGGCCTCGGTTCTGGAAGCCTTGATGCCAAGGTAGCATAAGAGGGTTCCCCGCCAGTTGACCCGCTCATGACAGGCTGTAGACGTTTGAGTCACGCCCCGGGGGTTGAAAAGAAGGTCCCCTTCTCCCCGTGTAGTCTGAGTGGCGCGGGCTACCGCCCTCGAGCGTCAGATACAGTTGTGGTAAATATAAATACCCCAGAAAGCAAAGGAGAACACAGTCGCCCAGATAGCCGAATTGGTAAGGCGTTCGAGATCTAATCGAAAGGCGTGGGTTCGGTCCCCACTCTGGGCGCGTGTTTTTCTTTCTTTCTTTATTTCTCACGTATTAATAAAAAAAAAGTAACGTCACTAAGGGTAAAAAATTGTCTAACCATTCCCCTATGCCTTCTTTGGCATTGTAGACTGCCGGCATTTCTTTCTGTATTTCCTAACGAGCCCCTCATTTCCAAACCTTATTATCGTGCCAAAGCTTAGCGAGGGCCTCGGTTCTGGAAGCCTTGATGCCAAGGTAGCATAAGAGGGTTCCCCGCCAGTTGACCCGCTCATGACAGGCTGTAGACGTTTGAGTCACGCCCCGGGGGTTGAAAAGAAGGTCCCCTTCTCCCCGTGTAGTCTGAGTGGCGCGGGCTACCGCCCTCGAGCGTCAGATACAGTTGTGGTAAATATAAATACCCCAGAAAGCAAAGGAGAACACAGTCGCCCAGATAGCCGAATTGGTAAGGCGTTCGAGATCTAATCGAAAGGCGTGGGTTCGGTCCCCACTCTGGGCGCGTGTTTTTCTTTCTTTCTTTATTTCTCACGTATTAATAAAAAAAAAGTAACGTCACTAAGGGTAAAAAAATTGTCTAACCATTCCCCTATGCCTTCTTTGGCATTGTAGACTGCCGGCATTTCTTTCTGTATTTCCTAACGAGCCCTTCATTTCCAAACCTTATTATCGTGCAAAAGCTTAGCCAGGGCCTCGGTTCTGGCAGCCTTGATGCCAAGGTAGTATAAGAGGGTTACCCGCCAGTTGACCCGCTCATGACAGGCTGTAGACGTTTGAGTCACGCCCCGGGGGTTGAAAAGAAGGTCCCCTTCTCCCCGTGTAGTCTGAGTGGCGCTGGCTACCGCCCTCGAGCGTCAGATACAGTTGTGGTAAATATAAATTCCCCAGAAAGCGAAGGAGAACACAGTCGCCCAGATAGCCGAATTGGTAAGGCATTCGAGATCTAATCGAAAGGCGTGGGTTCGGTCCCCACTCTGGGCGCGTGTTTTTCTTTCTTTCTTTCTTTCTCACGTATTAATAAAAAAAAAGTAACGTCACTAAGGGTAAAAAATTGTCTAACCATTCCCCTATGCCTTCTTTGGCATTGTAGACTGCCGGCATTTCTTTCTGTATTTCCTAACGAGCCCCTCATTTCCAAACCTTATTATCGTGCCAAAGCTTAGCGAGGGCCTCGGTTCTGGAAGCCTTGATGCCAAGGTAGCATAAGAGGGTTCCCCGCCAGTTGACCCGCTCATGACAGGCTGTAGACGTTTGAGTCACGCCCCGGGGGTTGAAAAGAAGGTCCCCTTCTCCCCGTGTAGTCTGAGTGGCGCGGGCTACCGCCCTCGAGCGTCAGATACAGTTGTGGTAAATATAAATACCCCAGAAAGCAAAGGAGAACACAGTCGCCCAGATAGCCGAATTGGTAAGGCGTTCGAGATCTAATCGAAAGGCGTGGGTTCGGTCCCCACTCTGGGCGCGTGTTTTTCTTTCTTTCTTTATTTCTCACGTATTAATAAAAAAAAAGTAACGTCACTAAGGGTAAAAAATTGTCTAACCATTCCCCTATGCCTTCTTTGGCATTGTAGACTGCCGGCATTTCTTTCTGTATTTCCTAACGAGCCCTTCATTTCCAAACCTTATTATCGTGCAAAAGCTTAGCCAGGGCCTCGGTTCTGGCAGCCTTGATGCCAAGGTAGCATAAGAGGGTTCCCCGCCAGTTGACCCGCTCATGACAGGCTGTAGACGTTTGAGTCACGCCCCGGGGGTTGAAAAGAAGGTCCCCTTCTACCCGTGTAGTTTGAGTGGCGCTGGCTACCGCCCTCGAGCGTCAGATACAGTTGTGGTAAATATAAATACCCCAGAAAGCGAAGGAGAACACAGTCGCCCAGATAGCCGAATTGGTAAGGCATTCGAGATCTAATCGAAAGGCGTGGGTTCGGTCCCCACTCTGGGCGCGTGTTTTTATTTCATCCTTTTTCTTTCTCACGTATTAATAAAAAAAAGTAACGTCACTAAGGGTAAAAAATTGGCTAACCATTCCCCTATGCCTTCTTTGGCATTTTAGACTGCCGGCATTTCTTTCTGTATTTCCTAACGAGCCCCTCATTTCCAAACCTTATTATCGTGCAAAAGCTTAGCGAGAGCCTCGGTTCTGGCAGCCTTGATGCCAAGGTAGCATAAGAGGGTTCCCCGCCAGTTGACCCGCTCATGACAGGCTGTAGACGTTTGAGTCACGCCCCGGGGGTTGAAAAGAAGGTCCCCTTCTCCCCGTGTAGTCTGAGTGGCGCTGGCTACCACCCTCGAGCGTCAGATACAGTTGTGGTAAATATAAATACCCCAGAAAGCGAAGGAGAACACAGTCGCCCAGATAGCCGAATTGGTAAGGCATTCGAGATCTAATCGAAAGGCGTGGGTTCGGTCCCCACTCTGGGCGCGTGTTTTTCTTTCTTTCTTTCTTTCTCACGTATTAATAAAAAAAAAGTAACGTCACTAAGGGTAAAAAATTGTCTAACCATTCCCCTATGCCTTCTTTGGCATTGTAGACTGCCGGCATTTCTTTCTGTATTTCCTAACGAGCCCCTCATTTCCAAACCTTATTATCGTGCAAAAGCTTAGCGAGGGCCTCGGTTCTGGCAGCCTTGATGCCAAGGTAGCATAAGAGGGTTCCCCGCCAGTTGACCCGCTCATGACAGGCTGTAGACGTTTGAGTCACGCCCCGGGGGTTGAAAAGAAGGTCCCCTTCTCCCAGTGTAGTCTGAGTGGCGCTGGCTACCACCCTCGAGCGTCAGATACAGTTGTGGTAAATATAAATACCCCAGAAAGCGAAGGAGAACACAGTCGCCCAGATAGCCGAATTGGTAAGGCATTCGAGATCCAATCGAAAGGCGTGGGTTCGGTCCCCACTCTGGGCGCGTGTTTTTCTTTCTTTCTTTCTTTCTCACGTATTAATAAACAAAAAAGTAACGTCACTAAGGGTAAAAAATTGTCTAACCATTCCCCTATGCCTTCTTTGGCATTGTAGACTGCCGGCATTTCTTTCTGTATTTCCTAACGAGCCCCTCATTTCCAAACCTTATTATCGTGCAAAAGCTTAGCGAGGGCCTCGGTTCTGGAAGCCTTGATGCCAAGGTAGCATAAGAGGGTTCCCCGCCAGTTGACCCGCTCATGACAGGCTGTAGACGTTTGAGTCACGCCCCGGGGGTTGAAAAGAAGGTCCCCTTCTCCCCGTGTAGTCTGAGTGGCGCTGGCTACCGCCCTCGAGCGTCAGATACAGTTGTGGTAAATATAAATACCCCAGAAAGCGAAGGAGAACACAGTCGCCCAGATAGCCGAATTGGTAAGGCATTCGAGATCCAATCGAAAGGCGTGGGTTCGGTCCCCACTCTGGGCGCGTGTTTTTCTTTCTTTCTTTCTTTCTCACGTATTAATAAAAAAAAGTAACGTCACTAAGGGTAAAAAATTGTCTAACCATTCCCCTATGCCTTCTTTGGCATTGTAGACTGCCGGCATTTCTTTCTGTATTTCCTAACGAGCCCCTCATTTCCAAAACTTATTATCGTGCAAAAGCTTAGCGAGGGCCTCGGTTCTGGCAGCCTTGATGCCAAGGTAGCATAAGAGGGTTCCCCGCCAGTTAACCCGCTCATGACAGGCTGTAGACGTTTGAGTCACGCCCCGGGGGTTGAAAAGAAGGTCCCCTTCTCCCCGTGTAGTCTGAGTGGCGCTGGCTACCGCCCTCGAGCGTCAGATACAGTTGTGGTAAATATAAATACCCCAGAAAGCGAAGGAGAACACAGTCGCCCAGATAGCCGAATTGGTAAGGCATTCGAGATCTAATCGAAAGGCGTGGGTTCGGTCCCCACTCTGGCAGGTGTTTTTCTTTCTTTCTTTCTTTCTCAAGTATTAATAAAATAAAAGATACGTCACTAAGGGTAAAAAATTGTCTAACCATTCCCCTATGCCTTCTTTGGCATTGTAGACTGCCGGCATTTCTTTCTGTATTTCCTAACGAGCCCCTCATTTCCAAAACTTATTATCGTGCAAAAGCTTAGCGAGGGCCTGGGTTCTGGCAGCCTTGATGCCAAGGTAGCATAAGTTGGTTACCCGCCAGTTAACCCGCTCATGACAGGCTGTAGACGTTTGAGTCACGCCCCGAGGGTTGAAAAGAAGGTCCCCTTCTCCCCGTGTAGTCTGAGTGGCGCTGGCTACCGCCCTCGAGCGTCAGATACAGTTGTGGTAAATATAAATACCCCAGAAAGCGAAGGAGAACACAGTCGCTCAGATAGCCGAATTGGTAAGGCATTCGAGATCTAATCGAAAGGCGTGGGTTTGGTCCCCACTCTGGGCGCGTGTTTTTCTTTCTTTCTCACGTATTAATAATAAAAAAGTAACGTCACTAAGGGTAAAAAATTGTCTAACCATTCCCCTATGCCTTCTTTGGCATTGTAGACTGCCGGCATTTCTTTCTGTATTTCCTAACGAGCCCCTCATTTCCAAACCTTATTATCGTGCAAAAGCTTAGCGAGGGCCTCGGTTCTGGCAGCCTTGATGCCAAGGTAGCATAAGAGGGTTCCCCGCCAGTTGACCCGCTCATGACAGGCTGTAGACGTTTGAGTCACGCCCCGGGGGTTGAAAAGAAGGTCCCCTTCTCCCCGTGTAGTCTGAGTGGCGCTGGCTACCACCCTCGAGCGTCAGATACAGTTGTTGTGTTGTGTTGTGTTTTATGGCGCATAAGCAACTAAGGCTATCATGCGCCAAACAAAAGGTTTTGTGTTTTTTGTGGATAATAACCGATTGCTTTATCTTGTTATAGCTTGTTTAGAAGTGTAGCTTCTTTTAAAAAGCTAAAGACAGAGGGAAGTTTGACAACAGCATTCTCTCCTAGAAGTAGGCTGGGGTGAAATGGAATTTGCTCGCTGTAGAACAGCCTAAAATGTTTTTTCCTCAAGGCCTCGAATTTCGTACATGAGAATAAGATGTGATTTACTGTAAGTTCCTGGTCACAATCTTCACATCTCGGTTTGTCTTGTTTCATAAGAAGAAAGTTATGTGTAAGATGTGTGTGTCCAATGCGGAGACGGCATAAAATCACTTCTTTGAGGCGTTCTTCATGTCTGCTTGATTCCCACTCTTCTATCGTGGGTTTAACCAGGTGGAGTTTGTTGTCGATTTCCTTATCCCATGAGGACTGCCAAGTTTCCCTCAGTTTGCTCTGTATAAATTTCATGCAGTCGCTGTGAGGAATCTGTACTGTCTCTATTGTTCCGTTACCCGCCTGTGCGGCACATACGTCGGCTCTCTCATTTCCTTTGATTCCCACATGGCTAGGGACCCAGCACAACTTAATTTCCTGTCCTTGTGTTGTGATTGTTACCAAATTGTGTATTATTTCTCCTACTAGAGGTTGAGCTGCATTTTTGTATTGCACTGCTGTGACTGCGCTGAGAGAGTCTGTATATATAATACTGCGTTTAATTTTATTCCTCATTATCCTTTCTACCGCCACAGCAATGGCATAACATTCAGCTGTGTAAACCGAAGCGCACCGGGGTAGCCTGATCACCTTTTCCCATTTCCCTTGCACTACTGCACTCCCAACATAGCATGATGTTTTGGAACCGTCTGTGTAAAATGAGGTGTAGTCTTTGTATTTTTCGTTTAGTGCCAAAAATTCCTGCAAAATATGTTCTTGCGGTGTCTGCTTTTTTTGAAGGCGTGTTAGTGTGAAGTCACATGTTGTAGGAAAACTATACCAAGGGGGTAGTTGGTTCTGTCTATGGGAAATTTGAGGTAATGTGTGCAGCGTAGTGAATTCTTGGCATCTCTCTTCAAACCGAAGAAGCAATGGTCTGATAGCTTGGGGTTTATTATTGAACAGTGTTCTAGATGGGCATTTTGTAACTATGGGGTAACACAGATGTTTCGGCAGTGAACGGATCTTTAGTACGTATGAGCATGTGAGCATTGTTCTTCTATATGTGAGTGGTGGTTCATTTGTTTCTACGTAGAGGCTGTTTATTGGGGATGTCCTATACGCCCCAGACGAGAGACGTAAACCTAAATTGTGAACGGGATCCAATCGTTTCAAGTAGGACTGTCTCGCGGAGCCATAAACAATGCTACCATAGTCTAGGCAGGAGCGAACAACGGAGCGATAAACTTGTAGAAGGCATGATCTGTCGGAACCCCAGTGTTTCCGTGACAGAACCTTAAGTATATTTAGAGCTCGCGAAGCTTTCTTTTTAAGCATATTGATGTGGGGCAGAAAAGTGAGTTTTTTGTCGAACATTATGCCTAGAAATTTGTGTTCGTTTTGTATGGGTAAGTCGGTTTCCTTGAGGTGTAGGGTCGGATTGGTCTGTAAGCCTCTTTTGAGAGAGAAGAGAATAGCCACTGTTTTGCGTGCTGAAAACTGGAAACCATTTCTGTCTGCCCATGTTGTCAGTTTGTTTATAGTCAACTGTACTTGTCTCTCGCATGTTGCTACATTGGAAGATGTACAAGCAATTTGAAGATCATCAACATAGACAGAGTACATAATCGACTTTGGAATTATTTTGCATATGGAGTTCATTTTTACAACGAACAGTGTTATGCTTAGAATACACCCTTGAGGGACCCCGTTCTCCTGTACAAATGTTCTCGAGAGGGTTGAGCCCAGGCGTACTTGAAATGAACGGTTTGCCATGAAGTCATTCAGGCAATTCAACATTCTTCCACGGATGCCTAACTCTACTAAATCCCGCATTATTCCAAACCTCCACGTAGTGTCATAAGCCTTCTCCAGATCAAAAAAGACAGCAAGACAGTGTTGTTTGTGTATGAATGCTTCTCGTACGGTATTTTCGAGGCGGACAAGATGATCAGTTGTTGAGCACGCCTTTTTAAACCCGCACTGGTGAATGTCAAGAAGTTCGTCTGATTGTAGTACAAAACTTAGCCTGGTATTCACGACAAGTTCAAAAGTTTTGGCTAGACAGCTCGTGAGGGCTATTGGTCTATAACTACTTGGGGAGGTTGGCGGCTTTCCGGGTTTGAGTAAAGCTACAATGAATGCTTTTTTCCAGGCTACCGGCATCCTTCCCGATACCCAAACTTTATTAAAAAACTTCAGAAGTACTTCTACAGAAGGACCCGAAAGATGTGCGAGCATTTCATAATGTATATCATCTGGGCCGGGTGCAGTCTGCTTACCGGCCGATAGAGCTCTCTTCAATTCTTGGAGCGTTATTAAACTATTATAAGGTTCGTTTATACCACCGTGTGTTGGAAGTTTTTGTTTCTCTACAGTGTGTTTGTATTTTAAAAATGCTTCTGCATAATGCACAGAACTGGAGACGCTGGAGAAATGTTCACCCAGTATATCCGCCTGCTCTTCTAGGCTACTTTGTACACCAGGTGCTGTTAGAAGAGGAACTGTAAAAGGGGAGTACGTGCCATTGAGTTTCCGAACTTGCTCCCACATTTTTTTTGATGTGACTGAGCTGTTTATAGACGAGACGTAATTTTTCCATGAATCTTTCTCGGCATTCCGCCGAATGTATCGGGCTTTAGCTCGTTTCCTTTTAAACTCTAATAACTTTTCTTGCGTTGGATATCTTCGGAAGACTCCCCATGCTTTGTTTTGCTGCTTTTTGGCTTCCTTACACTCTTGTGTCCACCATACTTTGTTGTTTTGTCTCACCATTCCCGAGGACTGTGGAATAGCTAACCGTGCAGCCTTAAGGATGCAAGATGTAAACCTTTCATTCAATTCGTCGATGCTCAGTGTGTCCGAAAAAACTTGGTCTAAAGTAGCTTCGGAAGTAAAAAGACCCCAGTCGGCAAACTGAAGTTTCCACCTGCGTGGTTTTGTCGGGATAATGGTTGGTGATGATGATGTTACGCTAATGATTACAGGTAGATGATCGCTCCCGTATGGGTTATCAATGACATCCCACTTAATATCGCTAAAAACACTCGGTGAACTAAAGGATAAATCTATGCAGCTCATTTTCCCTGAGCTTGGAGAGCAGTATGTAGGTTTGCCGGTGTTTAAAAGACAAACATTATTGGATAAAATAAAATCCTCTAAAATCTGCCCCCTTGCGTCAGTTTTTTCGCTCCCCAAAAAAGAAGAGTGGGCATTAAAATCGCCAACTATTAAAAAAGGCTCCGGTAGTTGGTTTACCAAGTCTTCAAAATCTTGCAGTGTTACTGTGAGGTGTGGTTCAATGTACACGCAGCACACTGTAATTGTTTTAAATGCAAGCAGGGTGACCGCCACTGCTTCTAGCCTAGTTTTAAGTTTGTCTTCTCGAGTTGCTATGCCATTTTTGACAATTATTGCCACTCCGCCCGAGAGCCTACTCGCCTGCTCTCGGTCGCAGCGAAAGACCTGGTAACCTTTGAGTATATTATGGTGTTTAGGACCTAAGTTTGTTTCCTGAACACAAACGGCTACAGGAGAGTGTGTGGCGAAGATGTCTTTGATGTCATTTAAATTATTTAAAAGTCCTCTGCAATTCCAGTGGACAATGAATGCCATGCTGCTTTTTTTGGTGGGGTGAAAACTAGGTTTTCGGTCCTGTGATTCGGGGCTTGTTTCTCTTTATGTTGTCTAGGGAGTTCCGCCGCCCATCCGACGTAGAGGGCGCAGAACCTCCTTCAGATGTGTCCATCGTCTCTTCGGAGACGCTGGAGGTTCGTGCAGAACGCACGTGTGTCGAACTGTTTGACCTCACCGTGTGGGGTGAGGCCTTGGAGACTGCCGAACCAGGGGTCCGTGCAGCCCGCTTTGGAGGTGGTGGCGCAGCGCTAGCTGCTTCCACCGGGGGCGCGGGGTGCCTTGCTGGAACCTCACTCTGTGTGGCTTCAGCAAGCGCCGAAGACCGCTGTGATGCTGCGCCCTGTTGCACCACAACGGAGTAGGGTCGCGTATGCGCCGAGGAGAGTCGCCTCCGTGCTTCGCGAAATGTCAGGTTCTCTGTTACTTTGAGTGTTATTATCTCTTTTTCTTTTTTCCATGCAGGGCAAACACGTGAGTACGCTGCGTGGTTGCCCTCACAGTTTACACAAAGATATGTTTGGGCTTGACAGTTTTCAGGAGGGTGTTCATGAGAGGCACATTTCGCACATGTCTGTTGGCCCCGGCAGTTCAATGAGCCGTGGCCATAGCGTTGGCATTTGTAGCATCGCCGTGGGTTGGGGATGTAGGGTCGAAGTTTCATTTTGGTATAGCCCACCTCCACAGATTCTGGGAGGATGCTTGATGCAAAGGTGAGGACGATATGCCTTGTCTGAATTTCTTTGTTTTCTCTTTTGATTTTGATACGGTAGACATTTGTCACATTTTGTTCCTTCAGACCTTCTAGAAGCTCTTCCTCGGACACATACTTTAGGTCGTCATCTGAGATGACTCCGCGGACTGTATTTAGTGATCGGTGCTCACTGACAGTTACAGGAATTTCTCCGAAAGAAGTTAACGCTGAGAGCTTGTCGAGCTGATGTTTGTAAAGTACTTCGAGTAGAAGGTCTCCATTTGCAAGCTTCTTGATCTTATAGCCTTCCCCAATGGTGGCAGTTAGGGTCTTTGCGACTAGAAATGGCGATACAAGTCGGGCAGTCTTCTCTTCGTCACTGCTGTGTATTACGTGGAAGCGTGGAAAGTTGGCAACGTTCTTCGTGAAAAACTGAGCGGTTGCATCGGTGCCTCCTCTTTTACGAGAGGGATCAGATGGGCGAAAAAAGGAAGCCATAAATTGAAAAAACTGTTCGGCCATGGTGCCAGCCACCCACCATGGAGCCCAACAAGGGGACGGGACATGAACTCGTGACCAAGTCATGCCTACGCCAGCTGTACACCGCGACTATAACCAAATATGGCTGAACACAGGGTTGTCCGCCACACAAGGTTAACCCTAGCCGCCAGGAAAAAAGGAAACTGAGAAAGAACGAGACGACAGGAAAGTTGTTAGAGAGAAGATAGGAAAGTCAAAGGTTGAAGGGGAGGACAGGAAAAGGCGACTGCCGATTCCCCCCGGGCGGGTCAGACCGGAGGTGCCGTCTACGAGAAGCGGAGGCCAAAGTGGTGTGTTGCCTTCGCCAAGGGGCCTTAAAGGTCCAAGCACTCGGCGTCGGCTCAACCACCAGGACCCTCTTTTCCCCGGTCACGGCGCTGCCACGTACGGCTAGACGTGGGTGCTCGGGGTCCGTGGTGTCGCACAGTACACGCAAACATCTGCTTTAGCAGATGCCCCCTGCGGGGAGATACAGTTGTGGTAAATATAAATACCCCAGAAAGCGAAGGAGAACACAGTCGCCCAGATAGCCGAATTGGTAAGGCATTCGAGATCTAATCGAAAGGCGTGGGTTCGGTCCCCACTCTGGGCGCGTGTTTTTCTTTCTTTCTTTCTTTCTCACGTATTAATAAAAAAAAAGTAACGTCACTCAGGGTAAAAAATTGTCTAACCATTCCCCTATGCCTTCTTTGGCATTGTAGACTGCCGGCATTTCTTTCTGTATTTCCTAACAAGCCCCTCATTTGCAAACCTTATTATCGTGCAAAAGCTTAGCGAGGGCCTCGGTTCTGGCAGCCTTGATGCCAAGGTAGCATAAGAGGGTTCCCCGCCAGTTGACCCGCTCATGACAGGCTGTAGACGTTTGAGTCACGCCCCGGGGGTTGAAAAGAAGGTCCCCTTCTCCCCGTGTAGTCTGAGTGGCGCTGGCTACCGCCCTCGAGCGTCAGATACAGTTGTGGTAAATATAAATACCCCAGAAAGCGAAGGAGAACACAGTCGCCCAGATAGCCGAATTGGTAAGGCATTCGAGATCCAATCGAAAGGCGTGGGTTCGGTCCCCACTCTGGGCGCGTGTTTTTCTTTCTTTCTTTCTTTCTAACGTATTAATAAAAAAAAAGTAACGTCACTAAGGGTAAAAAATTGTCTAACCATTCCCCTATGCCTTCTTTGGCATTGTAGACTGCCGGTATTTCTTTCTGTATTTCCTAACGAGCCCCTCATTTCCAAAACTTATTATCGTGCAAAAGCTTAGCGAGGGCCTCGGTTCTGGCAGCCTTGATGCCAAGGTAGCATAAGAGGGTTCCCCGCCAGTTGACCCGCTCATGACAGGCTGTAGACGTTTGAGTCACGCCCCGGGGGTTGAAAAGAAGGTCCCCTTCTCCCCGTGTAGTCTGAGTGGCGCTGGCTACCGCCCTCGAGCGTCAGATACAGTTGTGGTAAATATAAATACCCCAGAAAGCGAAGGAGAACACAGTCGCCCAGATAGCCGAATTGGTGAGGCATTCGAGATCTAATCGAAAGGCGTGGGTTCGGTCCCCACTCTGGGCGCGTGTTTTTCTTTCTTTCTTTCTTTCTCACGTATTAATAAAAAAAAAGTAAAGTCACTAAGGGTAAAAAATTGTCTAACCATTCCCCTATGCCTCTTTGGCATTGTAGACTGCCGGCATTTCTTTCTGTATTTCCTAACGAGCCCCTCATTTGCAAACCTTATTATCGTGCAAAAGCTTAGCGAGGGCCTCGGTTCTGGCAGCCTTGATGCCAAGGTAGCATAAGAGGGTTCCCCGCCAGTTGACCCGCTTATGACAGGCTGTAGACGTTTGAGTCACGCCCCGGGGGTTGAAAAGAAGGTCCCCTTCTCCCCGTGTAGTCTGAGTGGCGCTGGCTACCGCCCTCGAGCGTCAGATACAGTTGTGGTAAATATAAATACCCCAGAAAGCGAAGGAGAACACAGTCGCCCAGATCGCCGAATTGGTAAGGCATTCGAGATCTAATCGAAAGGCGTGGGTTCGGTCCGCACTCTGGGCGCGTGTTTTTCTTTCTTTCTTTCTTTCTCACGTATTAATAACAAAAAGTAACGTCACTAAGGGTAAAAAATTGTCTAACCATTCCCCTATGCCTTCTTTGGCATTGTAGACTGCCGGCATTTCTTTCTGTATTTCCTAACGAGCCCCTCATTTCCAAACCTTATTATTGTGCAAAAGCTTAGCGAGGGCCTCGGTTCTGGCAGCCTTGATGCGAAGGTAGCATAAGAGGGTTCCCCGCCAGTTGACCCGCTCATGACAGGCTGTAGACGTTTGAGTCACGCCCCGGGGGTTGAAAAGAAGGTCTCCTTCTCCCCGTGTAGTCTGAGTGGCGCTGGCTACCGCCCTCGAGCGTCAGATACAGTTGTGGTAAATATAAATACCCCAGAAAGCGAAGGAGAACACAGTCGCCCAGATAGCCGAATTGGTAAGGCATTCGAGATCTAATCGAAAGGCGTGGGTTCGGTCCCCACTCTGGGCGCGTGTTTTTCTTTCTTTCTTTCTTTCTCACGTATTAATAAAAAAAAAGTAACGTCACTAAGGGTTAAAAATTGTCTAACCATTCCCCTATGCCTTCTTTGGCATTGTAGACTGCCGGCATTTCTTTCTGTATTTCCTAACGAGCCCCTCATTTCCAAACCCTATATATATATATATATATATATATATATATATATATATATATATATATATATATATATATATATATATATATAGTAAGGAAATGAGGGGCTCGTTGAGGAAATACAGAAACATAGGTCGGCAGTCTACAACGCCAAAGCAGGCATAGGGGTGTTGTTAGGCTCTATTTCTCTATTTTTTACTACGGTTAATGAAGTTAAGATTTTTTTTAAATATAAGGAAGAAAGAAAGAAAGAAAAACACGCGCCCAGAGTGGGGACCGAACCCACGCCTTTCGATTAGATCTCGAATGCCTTACAAATTCGGCTATCTGGGCGACTGTGTTCTCCTTCACTTTCTGGGCTATTTATATTTACTAGAAGTGTATCTGACGCTTGAAGGTGGTAGCCAGCGCCACTCTGACTACACGGGGAGAAGGGGACCTTCTTTTCAACCCCCGGGGCGTGACTCAAACGTCTACAGCCGGTCATGAGTGGGTAACTGGCGGGAAGCCTTCTTATGCTACCTCGGCATCAAGGCTGCCAGAACCGAGACCCTCGCTAGGCTTTCGCAGAATAATATAGTAAGGAAATGAGGGGCTCGTTGAGGAAATACAGAAACATAGGTCGGCAGTCTACAACGCCAAAGCAGGCATAGGGGTGTTGTTAGGCTCTATTTTTTACTACGGTTAATGAAGTTAAGATTTTTTTTTAAATATAAGGAAGAAAGTAAGAAAGAAAAACACGCGCCCAGAGTGGGGACCAAACCCACGCCTTTCGATTAGATCTCGAATGCCTTACCAATTCGGCTATCTGGGCGACTGTGTTCTCCTTCACTTTCTGGGCTATTTATATTTACTAGAAGTGTATCTGACGCTTGAGGGTGGTAGCCAGCATTCGAGATCTAATCGAAAGGCGTGGGTTCGGTCCCCACTCTGGGCGCGTGTTTTTCTTTCTTTCTTCCTTATATTTAAAAAAAATCTTAACTTCATTAACCGTATTAAAACATAGAGCCTAACAACACCCCTATGCCTGCTTTGGCGTCGTAGACTGCCGACCTATGTTTCTGTATTTCCTCAATGAGCCCCTCATTTCCTTACTATATTATTCTGCGAAAGCCTAGCGAGGGTCTCGGTTCTGGCAGCCTTGATGCCTAGGTAGCATAAGAGGGCTTCCCGCCAGTTACCCACTCATGACAGGCTATAGACGTTTGAGTCACGCCCCGGGGGTTGAAAACAAGGTCCCCTTCTCCCCGTGTAGTCAGAGTGGCGCTGGCTACCACCCTCAAGCGTCAGATACACTTCTAGTAAATATAAATAGCCCAGAAAGTGAAGGAGAACACAGTCGCCCAGATAGCCGAATTGGTAAGGCATTCGAGATCTAATCGAAAGGCGTGGGTTCGGTCCCCACTCTGGTCGCGTGTTTTTGTTTTTTTCTTTCTTCGTTATATTTAAAAAAAATCTTGACTTCATTAACCGTAGTAAAAAATAGAGCCTAACAACACCCCTATGCCTGCTTTGGCGTTGTAGACTGCCGACCTATGATATATATATATATATATATATATATAAGGGTCGGCATCCGACCGAAACGTCGACCAATAAACAGTTTTGTTAGCAGCTATACCCCATTTTTTACTATATATATATATATATATATATATACGATAGAGAAGTCAAACTGAAAAACATAACAACATTTATTCTAACGTTTCGACCGGGGGCCGGTCTTTTTCAAAGATACAAATAGTGCAGATCAGTTGGGTTTAAATACATTTCAGTTGTGGGCGGGGCAAGAAAAACGTAGGCTCTACGCGACACAAAAAAGCCGCAGAACGCACAAGGTGGAACAAAGAAAAAAAAAGGGGGGGGGGGATAGAGGGCTGTTGGAGTGCTGCCGGGGAACAGGGGGGAAAGGGGCCTAATGAAGGCAGGCGAAGCTATAGGATAAGAGGAAGGCATTGCAAGGTACTGAAGTCACGACGGGAAAGCAAGAAGGTGAGAACTAAGGAGGGGCTCGTTCTAGCTCGTTTGTTGACCTGTTTCTGGCGGCAGGTGCCAGGTAGGGCAACCTGCAGGGTGTGAGAGTTTCAAAAATACAGAAAATATGCAAAGAACCAGAGGAAATTGACTGGTGAGGAGAAAAGGTTGGGAAGCCCAGAGGTAATTACGGATGCCTAGTGCAAGCGTTAACACACATAAACAAAGGGAAAAAAGAAAAAAGAAAACGAGGGAAGGAAGAGGGGGATTGGGATTAGCGGGAGGGACGCGGAAACCGCAGAGGGAGGGGGGTGCGGGGATGAAAGAGGTTCGAAGAAAAGACCAAGCGACCATGCGGGGATGAAAGAGGTTCGAAGAAAACACGTGGTTTCACATGGCGTGAAATCGCGGAAACGCTTTCTTGCGAAAAACGTGGCAGCCGGCCACGAGGCGTCCACGAGGTCATGCAATGCAAGGACAATACAATGCAAAGTAACGCTAATTTAAGCATGATCACATAAATACCGAAAATAAATGAACATAAGGCGAAAAACATAGAAAAAAGGAGATATACAGTGCCACATGAAGTTTTTGAAGAGTATTCACGCAAGATCATATTTCTTTACATACCCGCATACAGACGCACAGAAAAAACTATAAACAGAATATCACCACAGAAAAGACAAGCCGTTTTATCTACCCGATAGCAATTGTTCAGTGCAAAAGGACACAAAATAATAATCATACAAATAAAGAAAAAATTATAAAGCAAGGGGTACTATGGTGAAATATATGTACATGTGGTATGGCAACTACACACAAGCAATACACTGACACAGTACAAAGTACAATCTGTACACAAATTAAAAAAAAAAAGTAAGAACGTTGCTCTTTCAGAACAAAGTTTCTCAGTTTCTCAGAGTTTCTCAGAACAAACTGAGAAACTTTGTTCTGAAAGAGCAACGTTCTTACTTTTTTTTTTTTAATTTGTGTACAGATTGTACTTTGTACTGTGTCAGTGTATTGCTTGTGTGTAGTTGCCATACCACATGTACATATATTTCACCATAGTACCCCTTGCTTTATAATTTTTTCTTTATTTGTATGATTATTATTTTGTGTCCCTTTGCACTGAACAATTGCTATCGGGTAGATAAAACGGCTTGTCTTTTCTGTGGTGATATTCTGTTTATAGTTTTTTGTGTGCGTCTGTATGCGGGTATGTAAAGAAATATGATCTTGCGTGAATACTCTTCAAAAACTTCATGTGGCACTGTATATCTCCTTTTTTCTATGTTTTTCGCCTTATGTTCATTTATTTTCGGTATTTATGTGATCATGCTCAAATTAGCGTTACTTTGCATTGTATTGTCCTTGCATTGCATGACCTCGTGGACGCCTCGTGGCCGGCTGCCACGTTTTTCGCAAGAAAGCGTTTCCGCGATTTCACGCCATGTGAAACCACGTGTTTTCTTCGAACCTCTTTCATCCCCGCATGGTCGCTTGGTCTTTTCTTCGAACCTCTTTCATCCCCGTACCCCCCTCCCTCTGCGGTTTCCGCGTCCCTCCCGCTAATCCCAATCCCCCTCTTCCTTCCCTAGTTTTCTTTTTTCTTTTTTCCCTTTGTTTATGTGTGTTAACGCTTGCACTAGGCATCCGTAATTACCTCTGGGCTTCCCACCCTTTTCTCCTCACCAGTCAATTTCCTCTGGTTCTTTGCATATTTTCTGTATTTTTGAAACTCTCACACCCTGCAGGTTGCCCTACCTGGCACCTGCCGCCAGAAACAGGTCAACAAACGAGCTAGAACGAGCCCCTCCTTAGTTCTCACCTTCTTGCTTTCCCGTCGTGACTTCAGTACCTTGCAATGCCTTCCTCTTATCCTATAGCTTCGCCTGCCTTCATTAGGCCCCTTTCCCCCCTGTTCCCCGGCAGCACTCCAACAGCCCTCTATCCCCCCCCCCCCTTTTTTTTTTTCTTTGTTCCACCTTGTGCGTTCTGCGGCTTTTTTGTGTCGCGTAGAGCCTACGTTTTTCTTGCCCCGCCCACAACTGAAATGTATTTAAACCCAACTGATCTGCACTATTTGTATTTTTGAAAAAGACCGGCCCCCGGTCGAAACGTTAGAATAAATGTTGTTATGTTTTTCAGTCTTCTCTATCGTACAGCTAACCTCATAGCCAGGAACCTTTTCTCTTAACTATATATATATATATATATATATATATATATATATATATATATATATATATATATATATATATATATATATATATATATATATATATATATACATATATATATATATCTATATATGCAGGTTCTCAAGGAGCGAGGAGGGGATCACGCCGAACAATGCCTGTGGGCAGGCATGCAGCATGCAACAGCGTCGTCCTTCAAAGGAGTTTTGCAATGACGGTAGTCATATCGCTCCAAACGCGCGAGTGACGAGCGAGATGAAATACCACTCTTATATGTGAGGGCATGATCCCCTGTTGCTGAAGACGCGTGGAATACTTCCTCCACTGCGTAGCCATACGCTCGCATAGGTAGTGAAACACTGCTCGTTCGAGAGCGCAGCTCTTAAGTGGTTTCGCGTCGTCGACCCTCGCCGTCGGCCTCGTTTTAACCGCTAGAACGTGGATGAACTCGAAAATGAAAGCGAGGAGGAGAGAGAGAGAGAATAAACATATTTAATTTGGAGCTTAATGGTGCAGGATGGTGAGAGCACCACCGGTGGGAGGCGTCCGCTAGTCCTGGATGCCATGGTCCTTGCTGGCTTCTCGTGCCCTCTCTATCAGCATGCGCTGGGTCTAGAGGTCCAAACTGGACAGCCGGTCCACCCACAGCTCGTACGTACGACGGGGATCGGGTGTGAGGGATGGGGATTGTTGGCACTCCCAGACCAGATGGTACAGGGTGCCTGGCTGGGGTCAAAGGTGGCAGGTACTATAATACTGGGTGGGGAAGATATGGTGGAGGAGGGTACAGTGCGGGTAGGAGTTGGTCTGTAGCCGGCGGAGTGTGGTCGCCTCGGCTCCAGAAAGGTGGGAGGTGGGTAGAGGGAACCGCTGACGCTCGTGTCTAAAGTGAGCGAGAATGTCCGCGTAGCCATTCAGTGTGTGGGGGACCTTCTCCGTGTCTTGGCTCTCTTCGGAAATGGCCCGGAGGGTGCGTACTTGGGCAGCGGCGTGTGCCGCCTCATTTCCGTCGAGAGACTCGTGTCCAGGGGCCCAAACGATATGAATGTCGGGAAGCTGCGGCATGACATTCAGGATCTTGAGGGCGAAGGGTGATATGCGGCCGAGCTGGTAGTTGCAGCATGCTACTTGCGAGTCCGTAATGACTGTAATGTATTCGCTATTTGTTGTGGCTTCTAGGGCGATGGCGATTTTCTCAGCGGCGTTTGTAGAGGTGGTGGATATCGTGGCGGCTGTGACCTTGGTTCCCTGGTGGTCTATGACCGTGACTGCGTGGGCGGGTTTGCGGGTGTAGCGTGCGGCGTCCGTGTAGCGTGTCGTAGGGTTCCCTGCGTGCTTCTTCGTAACTGCATCGACCCGTGCTGTGCGTCGCGCTTTGTTGTAAAGGGGGTGCATAAGGGGGTGCACGGGAGCTACAGGAATGTGTTGACGGATGTAGAGGGGGACACGTTGGGGATGGTCTTCTTTGGGTGGTACCGGGTATCCGAGGCGTGTAAGGGTGTCTAATCCGGTAGGTGTCAGCTTCAGACGTGGCGATGACCCTCGTGCAATTCTTCCAAAATATT
Organism: Haemaphysalis longicornis; assembly: GCF_048455015.1. Taxonomy (NCBI): domain Eukaryota; kingdom Metazoa; phylum Arthropoda; class Arachnida; order Ixodida; family Ixodidae; genus Haemaphysalis; species Haemaphysalis longicornis. The sequence goes on along the minus strand of NW_027526203.1, from coordinate 247,299,216 downwards.
GTGTACCCCTAGTTGGAGCAACTTGCGCGTGGATGTTGAGGGGGGTAGGCCAAGGACGAGTTTGTAGGCTTGGCGGATAAAAGTATTGAGTTTGAAAGCAAAGCTTTGTACCTCTACCCCCCAAGGGTTCTTTCGCGACCGTTGGTGTCACCATGAAAACTCCCGCGTACAAATGAAAGAATTTACTTCCACCGGCAGGAATCGAACCTGGAACTAATATAGAAACAAGGCGAGAGTCCGTTGTCTTACCTATTTAGCTACGAGCCCACGCGGAGACGGGCAAGACATGCAGGGGGTGGACTCACCAAGCACGTCTACGGGTTTACCCCCTGCATTCTCGCTGAATGCCACGTGATAGAATCACGCGACCTCTGGCGCCACTCTGCGCTCCGCCCGCGGCACGTCTAGCAGCCCTGTGTGCACCTTGCGCCGGTGCCAGGAGTTACAAAAATTAAATGACGCTCACACCAACGCATGGCATCTAACTTTTAATACGCAAATGTACTAAAGCCTGTGGTCTACAGTGTTCACGTAAAAAACCACAGCTCCTTGACGTCCGCCCTAACGCCAAACGACACATCAAGGAACACATTCAAATACTCCTTGATGCCCAGGTCCTCACTCCAAGGCCCAGCTTCTAGATCCTGGGCCTACATCTCTAGGCCAACACCAAGAGTGACCTATCCTTGCAGCGCCTCAAACACAGCGTCAATCAAATCATACACATGGTAAGGCGAGTTGCAATTAAGAAGCGAGGCCTCAAGAAATCCGATACCTTTCGATTAATTCAAACTATTGTCCTCTCGAGAATCACTTACGTCAAACGCCTGTCTTCTTCTCGGCAAGGAGGAAATAACGATGCTTTGTATAACGATTGCAAAGGCAGTCCAGGCCATTGGTCTTCCCATGAGTGCGTCCACAGACAGAGTGCTTAGCACGGGGCTTCACAACACAGTGGAATAGCTGATAGAGGGCCATCTTTCGAACTAGAAGCTCCGAATGAGCAGAACTGCGGCTGGTCGCCGCATCCTTCACCAGATTGGATGGGCAGCCCAGAATGTCAGCCGCTTGATATACTCCTGAACTCTTGCCGACAAGAACTAAATATGCTCCCTTTGCTCAGAATAATGAACCACTCACATGAAAAGCGTCGCCGATAAGCACGGGCTCAAGCGCTCAACAACACCCTCGGTTGGGATCATGCAGTTATCTCCACAGACGCCTCCCAACATCGAGAGCAGCAGTGCGCCATCATCGTGGCAACCTCCAGAACCAACCTCCGTGCGTGTGCCTCACTCAAGACCCAAGATATGACGGCAGCAGAAGAGGCAGCCATCGCCTTTGCTCTCACTCAACCAGGGGTTCGTAAGGTAGTCACCGATTACCAACAAGCGTACCGGAATTAGCAGTCGGGTCGGATGTCCCGACCTGCACTGTGCGTGCTAAAAAACCACTCCCCAAACGGTTCTATTCAGCTCATCTGGACACCCGCTCACGCTTCCATGGAGCAACGAATACGCCCACCAACAAGACTGCGCTTTTACCCCCCGTGCTATGGAGCTGCACGCGGACAGTCACCTGCTTGTCTCGTTCAGGGACATAACCCAGCAATATCGCCTTCAGAAACAGACCCTACCTTCACCTTACCCTGACCTTTTCAGAGAACAACAAACTACCCTTAGGCTTATACAAATCGGCTCCTTCCCACACCCGACGCGTCTTCACTTATTGCGTTCGAATAGCTACGACACTGAATGTAAATTTTTCTCAGAAGTAGAAACACTCTGCCACATAATCGGGGTGTGTGACTTTAGCTCTGAACACCTTCCTCTCTTTCCGTCAGCTACCCAACAAAAGATATGGGAGATGCTGCTGTCTAGCCCCTCTCTGCCTACCCAGCTTCCGCTGGTGGACAGAGCACAGGCGGCGCGGACTGCATATGGTCTCCAGTGAAGAAGGAATCACTCTCCTGGAGCGCACACTGGGGAGTTCAGAAATCTGACTAAAAATATTTCCTCCTCCTCTTCCTCCTCCTCCTCCTCCTCCTCCGTCTCTGCCATGAGAAGTTAGATCGTCTAACACGGGGATGGGGCTTCCTTTAATTTTATAAAAAAAGTATCCAACCAATACAATGGAACTCCACCAATCACCATTCATGATTTAACCTTACCAAGAATATCTCTTTGAAGTTAAAAAGGGTGTGGTTAAGTGTATTTCACTTCTCTCTGGTTTTACTATTTGTAGAGCGACGTGAGTGAATTTAAGTGATGTCGCATGGATAATCGTTGTGGGTGGCGTTTCAGCTTTGCTTTCAACCACATTCGCAGGGTGGACTGGCGCGAATTTCTTTTTTAAGTGCAATGCACTTCTTAAGCGACCCTGAACCTGCGTCCACCGGCGATGTCCGCGCACGTGGAGATGGGCGCGCGCAGCCTGGCCGCTGACATGGCACATACCCGCGTGGGGGATTGGCCAGGAATCTCCTCGTCTTCCTTGGCAACGGGGGGAGATGGGCGCGCGCTGCCTGGCCGCTGACATGGTACATACCCACGTGGGGGATTGGCCAAGAATCGGGCGTGAGAAGGGCTAATGCACCTGCTTAAAGGAGTACTGACACGAAATTTCAAAGCTGAGATCCGCCCTAGCAATCAAGTACAACGACAACACAAACTGTGAATAAATGCATCTTTTTTTCTTTGTAGTTGTGTGTGTGTGTGATCTCTCTTTCGCGAACCGCGCAAAGTCAACTCGTGCATTCGCACTTTCACATTCTTCCCCTCGGGGAAATGCGGGGAATTTTTCTTTTTCGACGGATTTGAGAGCCAGGTATGGTGTGCCGTAATTCAGACGACTGATCAGTATTGCATGCGTTATTATCAGAGTGTCCTTCACATGAAGGCTGTAGCGGCGGTGGGTGATGCGTCGGACGAGGTGCGTCAGTTGTGTGAGGATGCGTTTTAATGCAGGTAAGGTTTGAGAGCCGCTTCCATTTTAAAGCAAAGCTTTTTACCTCTACCCCCCAAGGGTTCTTTCGCGACCGTTGGTGTCAACAGAAAGCTCCCGCGAACAAATAAAAGAAGTTACTGGCACCGCCCGGAATCGAACCTGGAACTAATAGAGCAACAAAGCTTGAGCCCGCTGTCTTACCGATTGAGCTACGAGCCCACGCGAAGACGGGGAAGACGGGTGGTGCACTCACCAAGCACTTCTGCGCGTTTACGCCCTGCATTCTCGCTGACTGCCCCGTGATAACGTCACGCTACCTGTGGCGCCGCTTTGCGCTCCGTCCACGGCGCGTGTGGCGGCCGTGTGCGCGCCTTGCGCATGCGCAAGGAGTTACAAAAATTAAAGGAAGGTCACACCAAGGCAAGGCATCTCACTTCTAGTACGCCAATGTGCTAAAGCCTGCGGCATCCAGTGTTCACCACAAAAATCAGAGATCCTTGTCGTCCGCCATCACGCCAAACCGTACATCAAGGAAGACATTCAAATACTCCTTGATGGCCAGACCATCATTCCAAGGCCCAACATCGGACCCTGGACCTACTTCTCCAGGCAAACACCAAGAGTGACATACCCTTGCAGCGTGACATACCCTTGCATCAATCAAATCATACACATGATCAGGCGTGTTGCCACCAAGAAGCGAGACCTGAAGGAAGCCGATACCTTTCGATTAATTTAACCTTTTGTCCTCTCGAGGATGACTTACGTCACCCCCTGTCTTCTCGGCAAGGAGGACATAAAGATGTTTGATATAGTGATGAGAAAGGCGGTTGAGCAGGCCATTGGTCTTCCCATGAGTGCGTCCACGGAGAGGCTGCTTATGATTGGGCTCCACAACACGATGGAAGGGCTGATAGAGGGCCATATTTCTAACCAGAAGCTCCGATTGAACAGAGCTGCAGTGGGACGCCGCATTCTTCACCAGATTTGCTGGGCAGCACATAATGTCACAGCGTGTGATGTACTCCCGGAGAGAGAGAGAGAGAGAATAAACTTTATTTAATGAGAGGAGTCAAGCAGGCGGTTTCCTCAGTTCAGGACCCCGTTGGAGCGTCCAGCCGCCTCAGCTCGGTGGATCAGCCGAAGCTGCTCTTCGAGGCTAGAGCTGGCCAGCACTTCCTCCCACTGCTCAATCGAGGGATTAGATATCGGGGAAAGTGAGGGGTTAAGCTGGCACTCCCACACCATGTGATACAAGGTGCAGGGCGCGTTGCAGAACTGGCACTGTGAGTAGTATATTGTTGGCCAGAATAAGTGGAGTTTGGTGGGGTGGGGGAACGTGTTGGTTTGGAGGAGACGCCAGGAGCGCTCCTCTGCCTTGCTGAGGGAGGGGTGGCCAGCGGGTAGCATAAGCCTGGTGAGCCTGTAGAATTGGGTCACCTCCTGGTATGACGTTACAGGGATCGCTGTCTCAAGCCAACTTTCTCGCGGCGCTCGGTTGGTCAGACCTCGAGCAGTCTCATGAGCAAAGACATTACCGCAGAGGGAAGCGTGAGCTGGTGTCCAGACAATCGACACCCTTTTCCTCGGAGGGTTCTGGCCGAGGATCTTCATGGCGATGCACGAGATGCGGCCTTGGAGGTAGCTCCTACACGCTGACTGTGAATCTGTGATTATCACTTCCGCTGGGGTCTGCGTTATTGCCAGCGCAATAGCTACCTCTTCGGCCTGTAGCGTCGAGACGTTGTTGAGAGTGAGGCTCGAGGCGTGGCTCTTGGTGAGAAGAACTAAAGATACCTTTTCTCCTAAATATTGTGACGGGGCAATCCCTGTTCGAGCCAAACATGGGGTGGGTGCTCCGCCGCTGATAGAAGACGACGAGAACGAGAACGCTTGGCCCTGGACTCACGCTGCTGCCTGAAAACAAACCTAGTGCCAGTTCTTTGAACTCTCCGGTGGACATGGAGTATCAAACAGTTCCGTTTAAAAGAACTGGATCTCCGACTGTGGGCTCACTGGAATCGTCTCCCAAACAAAAAGCAAAAAAAGGTCAAAGCGTTCCCAAAACAAATGACATCTTGGAAGCTGCGGTGGCAGCCATCAATTCATCGTAATGTCGCTTCGGGTCCTACAATGGAATTGCCGCTCTGTCATGTCAGCTCTCACAGACCTTGATTTTATAGTCTCTAAGGAACAACCAGACATTATTTTATTGCAAGAAACCTGGCTGACTCCGTGTAGGCCATTTTATTTCCATAATTATCGGATATTCCGCTTAGATCGACTAACCAGAGGGGGTGGATTGTTAATTCTCGTGTCATTGCAATTTTGTCATAAAGCTCATAAGTCATTTGAATTCATGTCGGTGGATTGTGAAATCCTAGCAGTTACATTTAGCCTGCCCGGGTGTTTTGCATTTTCGGTGGTTAACTCCTATTTTCCGGAAGGCGTCATTTCTACCTCTCCTCTCGATGCTGTTTTGCAATCGTGTGAGAATCGCGTTATTATTTGCGGTGATTTTAATTCCCACCATGTCTCTTGGGGGCTCCGCACAGATTCCTGTGGTAGGCGGCTAAGTGGTTGGATGAATGATAACAATATGCATTGTTATAACTCTGGTTCAGCAACATTTTTTCGATGGAAGACTACTTCAGTCTTAGACTTGACTTTTTCAAACTCCGGCATTATCTCTTCGTGGACTACTTTAGGTCACGCGACAAGTAGTGACCATGTTCCTATTTTATTTGAGATAGTGTGCCCTTCTAGGTCCCCACGTGCTCGTATGATTCGGCATACAAATTTACACCTTATGCAAAACAAAGTAAAAATAGCACTTCAATCTGTTCCATCCGGTAACGAGGAACGCAGGGCAGTTCAAGTTACTTCGATCATTTCGGATGCTGTTAGATCTTCCCAATTCATTATCTCTTCTCAAAAAGATGGCAATAGCCCGTGGTGGAACAAAGATTGCGCACGGGCGTATAATCAAAGGCAGGCGGCTTCGAAGGTACTGCTAAGAAACCAATGCCCGCCTAATTGGACCAATTACAAATTTGCGGCCGCCATATTCAAACGGACAGTGTCTAAAGCGAAAGAAGCTCATAACACCCAGAAGTTTGCCGCTCTCTCAAAGCCAAAGAATAGGCGTTTGCTGTACCAGTTTCTTCGCTCGAGAAAGGTGGTTCAAGAGCTCCACAATGAAAATTCAGTGGTTCATTCAACACAGGAATCTATTGAAGCTCTCGAACAAATTGCACAAGAACTTAAATCCCGCTTTTCTTCTGTGTTCTCCGCTCATTTTGTCAGTCAACTTTCTAATGTTGGTTTCAACCCAGTGAAAATGTCGGAATTGGCTGACGTTGTTTCACAGCTGTCTGAGGCTGCTCCGGGGCCAGATGGCATTACTGTGCCAATGTTACAGTTTTTATTTGAGGAAACCCCTGAAGATTTACTCAACATAGCAAACACGTCAATGAAACATAGCTGGATACCTCCAGAATGGAAACTCTCCAAGATAGTGCCATTGCTAAAAAACGAAGGATTAGGTTACGTCCCAGATAACATCAGGCCAATTTTCTTAACTAGCAACTTGGTAAAGCTCGTCGAGAGGATATTGAATGGTCGCCTTATGCGATTTCTTGAAAGCAATAAGATTTTAAGCTCCACTCAAATTGGCTTCAGACCCGGGAATTCCATTTGGAAGGCTCATATTGACATTGAGAGCCGCGTTAAACTAGCCCGTAGCCTAAAACACGTGAGCGCACTTGTTACTCTTGATATAACAAAGGCCTATGACAGCGTAGAGTATACTACCTTAATGTCTCATCTTGAGAGTAGTGAAATCCCTCTATACATCCAATCGTGGATTGGTCAGTTTTTAACTGGAAGGACGTTCTTCTGTTCGAAAGGTGGCATATCATCTTCGCACTATCAGCAGTTTCGAGGGGTTCCTCAGGGGTCAGTCCTTTCTCCGGTTCTTTTTAATATTCTTCTCAGATCAGTTCCCATAATGGATGGCATATCAACTTACGTTTATGCCGATGATATTGCTTTTTACTCATCGGACAGAGATATTCATGACTTGTGCCAAAGACTACAAAACTATCTGGCCACCCTAGATAATTGGCTTAACAGGCTACATTTGTCACTTAATGTGGGAAAATGTGCGGTCTTAGTATTTCCGGTGACCATCCCCATTTCTTTATGCCTATTGTACCGACAGCAATCCATCCGTCAAGTTACAGAATTAAAATATCTCGGTATAATCTATGATGACAAGCTTACATGGCGTCCTCATATTAAACATATTGCTACTAAAGGAGAAAGAGCTGCAGGCGTGCTCCGCAGGCTATGTAGCCAAAAAATTCGGATTGCGTAGAGATACACTGTTAATGATATATCGCAGTTATGTCCGCCCGGTATTAGAGTTTGGCTGCGTCCTATTTTCTGGTTGTGCGGCGTACAAATTAAATCCCCTATTTATCGTCGAGAGAATGGCTTTGCGACTATGCTTGGGACTGCCAAAATATGTCGCTAACCCTATTTTACACCTTGAGGCACGGTTTCCTCCACTGAAGTTTAGATTCCAATTATTGACCGTACTAACCTTTGTCAAATTGTTTGAACCTCCACTGCATGACGCCCAGTTCATTTTCCGTCTGAGGCCTGATCTTTTTCAAGGCATTCAGTGGACGCGGTTCCAGAGACCCCAGATGGATCTAGTACAGTCATGGCTCCAGCCACTTCACGCAGACCTTTTCCGGCTCCCCTCTACTTGTATTAGTGTGTCATATGTTGAAATAATGTTTGATAATATCTTCCCCCCGAATGCCAAGATGTTGCCAGCCCGAATTCTAAATGGATTGCTGGAGGATCATTTGTCAACCCTTCATTCCCATATCGTCATTGCTACCGATGCCTCACAAGTTGATGAAAAAGCTGGAGTCGGGATATTCTCCCAGTACCTCGATTGGTCCTTTTCGATCAGGTTACCTGATTTCACACCTATTTTCCAGGCGGAATTATTGGCAATAATTTTGGCTCTTCAAAAACTTCAGCATAGATTTTCCCATGTAGTTATACTTTCTGACTCCCTCTCTGTGTGTTCCGCATTAACATCCGAAAAAGATTCTCCAATTATCCGCACATTCCGATCATTTGTTCCGCATCAGCTTTGTGAGGTTCGGCTAGTGTGGGTTCCAGGACATGCAGGAATCTCATACAATGAAGTGGCTGATCAATTAGCCAGCATGTCTCTTGGTGGCCCTGTGGTCGTGCAATGTCCGAATGACAGTTTTCTATTGGGGGCGAGATTTAAACGTCTACAGCTACTCCAGGCTTATAAGCAAGACGCCCTTCTATCCTCTAGAGATTATAGCCACCTTCGTCATGCATGGAAGCCAATGTTTTGTGAAACAAGGATATGCGAGGTAGCAATCACTAAACTTCGGTGCAAAATTCCCCCACTAAATTTTTATCTTTATAAATCTCGTCTGGCTCCATCTCCGCTATGTCCTTTCTGCGACGAACTGGAAAATTTAGAACATTTTCTATTTAATTGCCGCAGCTTCTCCCCAATGCGACGCACGCATCTGGAGCCAACCTTTAGACGCCTTAACCTTCCGCTATCTAGTTACGAGGTCCTGTCACTAGGCGCTTCCGCCCTAGGAGTCTGCCACAGGGATGTTGTGTCTGCCCTCCATTCTTATGTTGTGGCGACAGGCAGGTTTTCCTGCTAGCCAGCTAAACATTCACACATACCTCATTTTTCTTCCTGAATCTACTTTCATATTATACATATTTAAAATTCTGTTGGGTATTTTCTTTTCTAAATTTTGGGATCTAAAATAATATAGGTCACATCCTCATTAGGCACAAAACTTCTTGGCCAATCCCCCGCGTGGGTATGTGCCATGGTGGGAGGCAACCAACCAACCAACCAGCTGCTGCCTAATCCAGTGCTGCCCAGATTAGTCTGACTTATAAATAGCTCCCACTGAAGTGTCTTTGCCACGTAACATCCTTGTTGGAGGTAGCGGAGTTCGAGTCAACACCTCATCCTGTACCCTCGCCCAGGCCTGCTCCACCTGCTACACCCAACACGGAGCTTTGTAGTGGACGCTCGGTTCCTCGTGTCACCATGCCGACCGATGGAGCGACCGCGTCGACGACAGCCCTCGTCATCGTGTCTCATCCCCGGGAGCCTGGCCTGTTTATCGGAACAGATGACGTTGATGTTGACGACTGGCTCAGCCTCTTTTAGCACGTCAGCGCTCACAACAGGTGGGACCCTACCATCATGCTGGCTAATGCGATCTTCTACCTTAAAGAGTCAAGTACCGCGGGCAAGTGGTTTGAGACGCACGAGACCAAAATGACCAGTTGGGATGTGTTCAAAACGAAGCTGCGGGCGGTATTCGGAAAGCCTCTTGGCCGTCAGCTTGCTGCCCGAAAGGAGCTCGCATCGCGCGCCCAGACGTCGACCGAATCTTACGTCGCCTATATCCAGGACGTCTTGGCCCTTTGCTCGAAGGCTGACAGCACCATCACGGAGTCCGACAAAGTAGGCCACATGCTGAAGGGCATTGCGGATGACGCATTCCACCTTCTTATGTGCAGACTGTGCCACAGTGGAGTCAATCATTACAGAATGTCGCCGATTCGAAGAGGCCAAAGGACGCCGTATCGCCCACAACTTCACAAGGCTTCCGCACACAGCAGCCACATTTTCATGTGAAGATGGACGTCCACCAGCCCGAATTTCACGCCTACAAGATCCCGTTCCGCCGTCGGCAGATATAACGAAAATCGTGCGCCGAGAACTGGAGGCTATGGCCCCTACTACTGCGGTGCCATACGGGCCGGATCGGAGTGAGCTCCAGACCGTTTCCGCCATCCAAGCCATTGTCCGTGACGAAATAGCCCACCTGGGCCTTCACTCTGTGTGCGCGATTGGCTCTACTTTCCAAAGACAGTTTAGATCTCCCGGTCCCCACATCGACCCTCCTCCTCCACGCTACCCCCGCCGAAACCCCGCTGAGTGGCGTACCCCGGACGACAAACCGATTTGTTTCAGTTGCTCTGCAGTCGGCCACATTGCCCGGTACTCTCGCAACCGCAGGATCCCGTCCTTCCGCAACGGCTACGCCAACTACAGTCCTCGAACACCTTTTGGCTACTCCAATGACCGGCAAAACTGTTTCTCTTCCCGCACTGACTTCAACCCGCCCAACTCTACCAGTCCCAACCCCAGACTGAACCGATCGCCGTCGCCGCAACGCCGCCAGTCCCGATCACCGCAGCCTTGCCGCCCCTCCCCCATTGCCGACTACTCTCGACCCCCTCCGGAAAACTACTCAAGGAGGTGACGCTGCATCAACGACCAGGCCCGTAAATCCTCTACTGACTTTGCCCACTATACACAATTTGCTTGAAGTCCTTGTCGATGGAGTTGTAGTACGAGCTCTTATTGACACCGGTGCCCAGATTTCCGTCATGAGTTCGAGCCTTCGCCGCCGTCTCTACAAAGTCCTTACGCCGCCAACGTCCCGTGTAGTTCGAGTCGCCGACGGCAGCACGCCTCCGGTCGTCGGAATGTGCACAGCTCGGATACGCATCGCTAACCAAGAAACATCCATTCTGTGTACCGTACTCGAACACTCTCCTCATGACCTCATTCTGGGCCTTGATTTTCTCTCTGAGCATGCCGCTCTCATCGACTGTTCTACTGGACTCCTCCGCCTCCAATTTCCTCTCCCTCCTTCTTCCGACGCACCCCAGCTGCGCTGTTGCAACACCGAACACGTTCGTTCGGCCCCAAACGCGGTCAGCTCCGTCTCGTTATCCCCGTCCTCCCCTGTTGCAAACGGCGACTACGTCGTTTCACCTATTCTGGATGTGCTTTTGTCACGCAATGTTACTATGCCGCATACTATAGTCACTATTGTTCACAACAAGACCTGTCTTCCGTTCCTCAACTTCGGTTCCTTCCCTCAAGTTTTACCGAAAGGAATGGCACTTTCATCACTGTGCCCTTTGGAAGCACATACCCGTACTACCCCGCTAGAGCCCGTGACGCCTTGTTTGGGTGCCACTGTGCAGTCATCACTCCCAGCGAATGAGGTCGCAGCGATGATCGCACACGGTCTGTCGCAAATGGACGCCGACGCTCTTCGCTCTCTCTTGACGTCCTATAAAGACATCTTTGATTTAGGGAGCCGTTCACTGAGTACGACACACGCTGTGACGCACCGCACCATTACTGGGGATGCAGCACCGGTGCGAAGACGGCCATCTCGCGTATCTCATTCTGAACGCCTCGTGATCCAACAAGAGGTCGAGAAAATGCTCACCAAGGACATCATTGAACCGTCTTCTAGTCCGTGGGCATCCCCTGTCGTTTTGGTCAAGAAGAAAGACGGCAGGTGGCGTTTTTGCGTGGATTATCGGCATCTAAACAAGATCACGAAAAAAGATGTTTATCCGCTTCCGCGCATATACGACGCTCTTGACTGCGTGCATGGTGCAAGATACTTCTCGTCGATTCACCTGAGATCTGGTTACTGGCAGATAGCCGTTGATGAGAAAGACCGCGAAAAGACTGCATTCATGACCCCTGATGGCCTTTATCAATTCCGGGTTATGCCATTTGGTCTGTGCAATGCTCTGGCCACATTCGAGAGAATGATGGACTCCCTTTTGCGTGGTTTTAAGTGGACCACGTGATTATGTTATCTAGACGACGTCATCATCTTCTCACCCACATTTGAGACACACCTGGAGTGCCTGTCAGATATCCTTGAAATATTTCGACGTGCTGGTCTCCAACTAAATTCCAAGAAGTGTCGCTTTGGCCACCGCCAGATAACAATTCTTGGGCACCTGGTCGACGCCTCTGGAGTTCAGCCCGACCCCGACAAAGTTCGAGCCGTCACCGATTTGTGTGATGGCCGCCATGTCATGGCTGCCATGTTCATTCTGTAAATAGATCGCTTCACCCCATCCCATCGTTCGTCTCATCTGTGTCCTGCTGACACGTAACAATATGAACCCTTCACTCAACGAGGGTCGCCGGCAAGCACGGGCTTAAGCGGTCAACACTATCCTCGGCGAGGATCATTCAGTTACCTACACAGACGCCTCCCAACATCGAGGATAGCAATACGCCATTATTGTGGCTACCTCCAGAGCCAACCTCCTCGCGTGTGCCTCACTGAAGACCGAAGATATGACGTCAGCAGAAGAGGCAGCCATCACCTTGGCTCTCACTCAACCAGGAGTTCGAAAGGTAGTAACCGATTCCCAGCAATCCTACCGGAATTACCAGTCGGGGTGGGTGTCCCGAACTGCACTGCGTGTCCTAAAAAAACCACTCCTCAACCGGTTCCATTCAGGTGATCTGGACGCCCGCTCAGGCTTCAATGGAGGGCAACGAGCAGTACGCAACAAGCCAGTGGTTTTACCCCTCAGGTTATGGAGCTGCACGAAGACAGTCAACCACTTGTCTCGTTCAGGGACATAACCTAGCATTATCGCCTTCAGAGTCAGACCCTAACCTTGCCTTACCCTGACCTTTCAAGAGAACAACAAACTACCCTACGGCTCATACAATGCGACTCCTTCCCGCACCCTCTTCACTTAATGCACCCGAATCGCTACGACGCTGAATGTAAATTTTGCTCAGAAGTAGGAATACTACGCCAAATAATCGGGGCGTGCGACTTTAGCCCTGAGCACCCAACTCTCTTTCAGTCAAGTACCCAAAAAGAGCAATGGGAGATGTTGCTGTCCAGCCCCTCTCTGCCTACCCAGCTTCAGCTTGTGGACAGAGCACAGGCGGCGCGGACTGAATATGGGCTACATTGAAGAAGGAACCAGTCCCCTAGGCCGCCCTCTGGGCCGTTCAGTAATCGGAATAAAAGTATTTCCCCTCCAACTCCTCCCCCTGCTCCGTCTCTGCCGCCGATCTCGTCGCCTCCGTTTGCGGCGGCAGAGACAGAGAAGTGACATCGTGTAACAGCGGGTTTGAGCTTTCTTTAATTTTATAAGAAAATAGTTTCCACTCATGTGCTACACATGTACAACTCAACCGACCACCGTTCACACATCAAGCATTGATTTAACCTTAGCAATGAATGTCTCTTTCAATATCGCTTTGAAGTAATGAAGGATGTGGTTAAGTGCATTTCACTTGTCTCTGGTTTTACTATTTGTAGAGCCACGTGAGTGAATTTAAGTGGCGTCGTGTGGGTAATCGTTGTGGGCGCCGTTTACAGCTTTGCTTTCCAACCACATTCGCAGGGTGGATTGGCGCGAATTTTTTGGGTATGTTGAGACCGAGTATGCCGAGGTGGGGGACTGTGGGTATTGCGAGGTTGTTGATCGTTAATTCCGGATCGGTGATTGGGTCTGTTCGTTTTTTGTAAGTGGCACAGAGAGTGAGGAGGGCGGACTTCTCTGGGGCGCATTCCAGTTCACGAGCTCGGAGGTATGTTTGAGTGACGTGTATTGCTTCCTGAAGTGCGTTTTGTTGGGCGCCGGTGCAGCCGGTGGGGACCCACAAGGGGAGGTCGTCAGCGTAAAGTGCATGGCGTAAATTGGGGATTGCTACGAGGAGCAGCGGCAGATCTTTCATAGCTAAGTTGAATAGCAATGGTGAAACGATGGATCCTTGTGGGGTTCTTTGGGCACCATTGCGAATGGGTCGGAACCGAGATGCCCAATGCCTATGGTTGCTATAGCGGAAGAACGACACAATCGAGACCGGGGCCATGGCTGCCCTTCGCGGGGATGATCACTTTACTAACAGGGGCGCTTTCATGATGATTATGATGAATGGCGCATACCCAGCGTGAGATTTAACATCCTCCCGCGAAAATGTTAACGGAAGAACGACGCAAGGCAGACCGTGAGCATGGCTGCTCGTTACGGGGATGCTGGCCGAATACCGTTGTACACGAGGGTCATTGTTCGAGGGTCATTTGGCTTGCCTGCAGTGCCTCTTGTACGGACTCTACTGCCGGGCGCCTGTCGTGAGTTCAAGGCCGAGCGCAGACAGTTAATGGTACAATCTATGGTTTCTCGGTAAGCCAATGCGTCAGAGTAATATCCCTCAACCTCATCATTGTCCAGAAGCTCTATAATTTTCTCTTCAACTTCATAAAGTGCAGTGTCCTTACTTTCCAGGAGGTCAATAGCCTCTTGAAGGTCGTGAGGAGTCGCTGAGACGGCTTCAATAAGATCAGTTGCTGCCTTTAGCAGTCTAGTACTTGCGTCGCGAAGGATACGTTGATGCCGGCGCAGCTTATCGATCGCACGCATTCGGTCGCTCGTCACTACGTGGTTAGTGCCAGCCATGCTGACCTCCGGCTGAGGGCGGGGCTAAGCAGCGTAGTAGCAGTCAAAGGAGTGGGGTTCTACAAACCTCAAGCCGGAGGGGACGTCGGTGGTCTCCTTCGCCGCACGTGTTCATTCTCCCAGGTTTCGGCACCAGAAAATGTTAACGGAAGAACGACGCAAGGCAGACCGTGAACATGGCTGCCCTTCGCGGGGATGATCACTTTACTAACAGGGGCGCTTTCATGATGATTATGATGAATGGCGCATACCCAGCGCGAGATTTAACATCCTCCCGCGCCCTAGATGATCGATGGGTGAACAATAAATTCGCAATCCTAACATTTTGGTTTTTCTGTCCATAAGGTAAGTCCTTGCCGCGCGGTCGGGGAATGCTATCCCCTCTTTCGTCTCCACCGGTGCTTGCGCCGTCGTGCAGATCTCACGACAGCCAAGGGTTGCCAATGTAATGCGGACCATAACCAGACTGTGGGTCCAGTTGCCTCAGAATGTTGCAGTCCTTTAGCCGTGCAGTTCTTGTGGCGAAGTCGATGTCTTGCAAGTCTTAATATTTTGGTGAAACGGTTGCTGTTGCGCAGGGAGTCTAGTGGTGTTCTCATGCCGGCTTTGTGCTTGCCTTCCATTCGTTTTTCCTCTCCTGACGAGATCATTTTCCTGCTTCTTGTCAGCTCAATGTATGGTTCGGATGGTTCTCCACCGGGCCTTGCTACCTCCTCGCATGGGGCAGACGTGACACGCCAGGGTTTCTCGGCTATCCATACTTCGCTGAGACGGAACACCTCAGATTCGCGCCTGGGTACAACGTGTAGCAATCCTCCGTTGGTTAGAGTTCGCCGGCTTTTCATTGCTTCCAGTAAGCGTTTGCTCTTCACTTTGTCTGAAAGGAAGATACACTCGATATCGCACGGTGGTGACTCTGCCTTCTCTCTCTCATCCTTGAAATCTCCAGGGTTTTCGTTGTCTGTTTGGACTGCAGCTTCTGAGTCGTCCTTGAGTGCGGCAGGCGTAGCCTCGGGGTCTGCACCCCCTTCTCTCGTTGGGATGTTCGATGCTCCCTCGTAGCAGGCACCCACTTTCAGGTCCTGTCGTTCAGCCTCGTCTTCTGCCTTGCATGTTGAAGCCTGAGCTGCAGCGACAATTTTTTTCTTTGCGGAAAATTCGGAGACGTTTGCGGGAAAATTGGTTTCCATCGTCTTTTCTTTGTCTGGTGTGGGTAAGAAGCGCTTCCTAGCATCGCGCGTCGCGTTAAACGAAACGGGTCCCTGCATGACCATCCTGGAGCCGTTGTACTCTGACAGACCTGCTGGCCTCACGCTATCCCGAGTCGATGTTCCATACGTCGTCATGTGCACAACACGGTGTGCACTCTCCGTTCGTTTTCTCGGCGTGATAGACGTGAACGACCGTGTATCTGTCAGCTCCATCTCGGACATATCCCTGTACTCGCGCGTAGTCCTCTCGAAAATGCTTCCAAGCCTCTGCAGTTCACGCGGCTCAACCTTAACTGTGGTAACATGGAACGTTGGCAAGGTAACCTTCGAGGTCGATGAAAGTGAGCGCACTTCAGAGGGGTCGCTTCGTTGCGTTGCCGGCCGAACGCCGTCGAACACAGAAGTCAATGGGAGAGGGCAAATTGGCGTGCCTGATGTGCCGTTGGTGGTGGCGGTCACGCAGGGCGACCTTGAGACATTCAAAGCATCGCGCAGCCATACGAGGGTACGGCATATCTCTTCTCGGCAAGCCAACGCGTCGAAGTAGTCCTGGTGCAGTTTGTCACGGTCAAGCAGTTCTACGATTCTCCCTTCAATCTCGTACAGTGCGGAATCTTTACTTGCAAGGAGGTCAATGGCTGCTTGCAAATCATAGGAAGATGGAGAGGGGGCTTCCAAAAGCTCATTCGCTGCCTTGAGCAGTCTCGCAGTAGCGACTCGAAAGATGCATTGCTGCCTGCGCAGCTTATCTATTCGACACTTACTGTCGATCGTCACTGGACGGTCTGGGCCAGCCATGCCGACCTCCGGCTGAGGGCGGGGATGATCAGCGGAAACAGCAGTCAACGGAACGGGGTTCTGGGTACCTCAAGCCGGAGGTGACGTCGGTGGTCTCCTTCGTCGTGTGCGGTCATCCTCCCGGGTTTCGACACCAGAAAATATAGCGGAAGAACGACACAATCGAGACCGGGGCCATGGCTGCCCTTCGCGGGGATGATCACTTTACTAACAGGGGCGCTTTCATGATGATTATGATGAATGGCGCATACCCAGCGCGAGATTTAACAGTTGCCGTGCGGTTGGTCAGAAAGCAAGCGATGTAGGAAAATGTACGTTCGCCGTAGTAGGTAGAGGCAAGACCTTGCAAGATAGCATGATGTGTTAGGTTATCAAATGCCCCTTTGATGTCTAGGGCTAGGATTGATTTGTTGCTCTGATTGTTCAGGTTGTCCAGAACGTCGTTTTTAATATGAAGTAGGATGTCCTGGGCCGATAAGTGGGGGCAAAAGCCGCACATTGTATGTGGGAAGTGCCCGTTCTCTTCGATGTTTGGTGATAGTGTGTTGTGCACCATGTGCTCAAACAGTTTTCCGACACACGAAGTGAGAAAGATGGGGCGGAAGGTCTTTGTAATGAGCGGTTTGTTGGGCTTGGGTATGAGGGTGATTTCGGCGTGCTTCCACTGTGCGGGAAGGTTTCCAGCCTGCCCATGGGAGTTGAAAAAATTAGCGCCAATCCACCCCGTGAATGTGGTGGGAAAGCAAAGCTGTAAACGGCACCCATAACGATTACCCATGCGACGTCACTTAAATTAACTCACATCGCTCTGCAAATAGTAAAACCAGAGAGAAGTGAAATGCACTTAACCACACCATTTATTACTTCAAAGAGATATTCTTGGTAAGGTGGAAACAATGCATTATGCATGAACGGTGGTTGGTAGAGTTGTATTGGTGTAGCAGAAGAGTGGAAACTTTTTTTATAAAATTAAAGTATGCTCCAACCCGGTGTTAGACAATCTGACTTCTCCGTCTCTGCTCCGCGGACGGAGGCGACAAGATTTGGTGCAGAGAAGGAGGAGGAGGAGGAAGAAATACTTTTGTTCAGATTTCTAAACAGCCCATAGTGTAGCCCTGGGGAGTGATTCCTTCTTCTGTGGGGCCCATATGCAGTCCGCGCGGCCTGTGTTCTGTCCACCCGCTGAAGCTAGGTAGGTAGAGAGGGACTGGATAGCAGCATCTCCCATTGCTCCTGTTGCGTAGTTGACGGAAAGAGAGGAGGGTGCTCAGGGCTAAAGCCACACACCCCGATTACGGCACGGAGTGTTCCTACTTCTGAGCAAAATTTACATTCAGCATCGTAGCGATTCGGATCTATTAAGTGAATACGCGTAGGCTGTGGGAAGGAGCCCAGATTGTTTGAGCCGCAAGGTAGTTTGTTGTTCTCTTGAAAGGTCCGGGTAAGGCGAAGGTACGGTCTGCCTCAGAAGGCGATAATGCTGGGTTATCTCTCTGAACGTGACAAGCGGGTGACTGTCCTCGTGCAGCTCCATAGCACGGGAGGTAAACACGCAGGCTTGTTGGGTGGGCGTATTTGTTGCCTTCCATTGAAGTGTGAGGCGGTGTCCAAATGTGCTGAATGGAACCGTTTGTGGAGGGGTTTTTAGCACGCGCAGTGCAGGTCAGGACACCCAACCCGATAGGTAATTCCAGTAGGCTTCCTGGGAATCGTTGACTACCCTCCGAACCTCTGGATGAGTGAGAGCCAAAGTTATGGCTGCCTCTTCTGCTGCCGTCATGTTTTGGGACCTAAGTGAGGTACATGCAAGGAGGTTGGTTCTGGAGGTAGTCACGATGATGGCGTATTGCTTCCCTCGATGTTTGGAGGCGTCAGTGTAGATAACTGCATGATCCCGACCGAGGAAGGTGTTTAGCGCTTGAGCGCGTGCTTTTCGGTGACCCTCGTCATGTGAGGGGTTCATATTTCTATGCAAAGGGAGCATCTTTACTGTTATTCGCCAAGAGTCTGGGAGCATGTCAAGCGAAGTGAGATTCTAGGCTGCCCAGCCAATCTAGTGAAGCATGCGGTTACCCACCGCAGTTCTGAGTCGGATCTTCTGGTTAGAAAGATGGCCTTCGTGTTGTTGAGCCCCGTGCTAAGCAGCCTCTGTGTGGACGCACTCATGAGAAGACCAATGGCCTGCTCGACCGCCTTTCTAATCATTATATAAAGCATCTCTATCTCTTCCTTGTCAAGAAGAAGACAGGGGGTTGACGTGACTCTCGAGAGGACAAAAGCTTCAATTAATCGAAAGGTACCCGATTTTTTTAGGCCTCGCTTCTTGGTGGCAACTCATGTGTATGTGTATGATTTGATTAATGCTGTTTTTGAGGCGCTGCAAAGAGACGTCACTCTTGGTGTTAGCCTCGAGATGTAGGCCCAGGATCTTGATGCTCGGGCTTGGAGTGATGGCCTGGCCATAAAGGAGTATTTGAATGTATTCCTTGATTTGGCGTGAGGGCGGACGACAAGGAGCTGTGATTTTTTACGTGAACACTGGAGGCCGCAGGCTTTAGCACATTGGCGAACCAGAAGTGAGATGCCATGCATTGGTGTGAGCTTCCTTTAATTTTTGTAACTGTTAGCACATGAGCAAGGTGCGCACAGGGCCGTTAGACGGGCGTGAGTGGTCGCATGACGCTTTCACGTGGCATTCAGCGAGAACGCAGGGGGTAAACCCGTAGATGTGCTTGGTGAGTACACCACCTGTCTTCCCCGTCTTCGCGTGGGCTCGTAGCTAAATCGGTAAGACAACGGGCTCTCGCTTTGTTAGTGTATTAGTTTCAGGTTCGATTCCCGGCGGTGCCAGTAAATTCTTTTATTTGTTCGCTGGAGTTTTCTGGTGACACCAACGGTCGCGAAAGAACCCTTGGGGGGTAGAGGTAAAAAGCTTTGCTTTAAAATTCCAAAAGCTTTTCAAGGGCAACGTACTCAAGGTTGCGGAGGAGCTTGTTAGGTATCCGGTCTTTTCTTAGGGCTGTGTTGTGGGTTAGATGGTGAACGGCTGCTTCGATTTCCCCCATGGTAAAAGGTGCTTCCATGTCTGGATTGGGTTTTCCCGTGTATGACGGAAGTGTCAGAGTAGTAGCGGAAATGGGTGCTTGAAGCGGTTGCTGAAGCTCTCGCAATAAATCTGATTCTGTACCCTGGTAATTATGTATCAGGCGCTTCAGATGGTATTGGGTGGTGGATTTTGATTCCTTGCTGCCTAATAAAGATCGGAGTAAGTGCCAGGTGCGGCGGGTGCCGAGCGTGCCTTGAAGTTGGTTGCAGAACTCGGCCCAGGTTTGTTGGCTAAGTTGTTTAGCGTACGCATCTGCCTCTGCTGTGATTTGAGCGATGCGGATGCAAAGTTTCTTATTGGTTCTGTTCCTTTTCCACCTTCAAAGCAGGCCTTGTCGGGCATCCCAAAGATGGAGCAGATGTGCGTCAGTGTCTGGGGTTTCTTGGGTTAAGGCAATTTTTTTTGTGTGCTTCTTCGCCGTGTCAAGTAAACGTTGGACCCAGTCATCTAGCTAGATTAGTCATGGAGTCCGCAGGAATGTCATCTCGAAGGCCTTTCCAATTAGTGAGTCTGTCGGTGCCGATGCGTTGATTAGCGTGTCTTGCGTGCGCAGTTTCCAGTTTTATAATATGGTGATCGTTGTCGAGTGTTTTGTCAAGTCGCATCCACGTGGCACTCTTGATATTATATGTGAAGGTGAGGTCAGGGGTGGTGTCTCGGGAGATGCTGTTGAAAATTCTTGTCGGGAGACCTCGAATGTTGCACAAATGCAGAAGGTTCTGAAGTATTGCATCATATAGTGCTTTGCCTT
The DNA here is from genome assembly GCF_048455015.1 of Haemaphysalis longicornis. Lineage (NCBI taxonomy): Eukaryota > Metazoa > Arthropoda > Arachnida > Ixodida > Ixodidae > Haemaphysalis > Haemaphysalis longicornis. Next base: position 247,279,049 of record NW_027526203.1, on the reverse strand, counting down.
TCTTGGTATCTTTTAGGTATCCCCACGCCGTACGCTGCCGGACGGTTTTAAGGAGTTTGTCGATGCCGGTAAGGGGTTTGTTTGGCGGACTGTATATGTTAAGTACAAATAGGCTGGCTTGACTTTTCTTGCGTGGAATTATTTTTATAAATGCATAGTAGATCTCAGTTGGCAAAGTGTGGGATTGGGCCGTTTGGGTTGACTGTACCAGGATAGCGGTGCGGGAGCCAATGCCGGTGACATGTGTGTTGTAGCCGCGCAGAGTAACAGTGTCATAATCTGTTTCTTGCAATGCGGTGACGTCGGGTTTGTGCCGTTGCGCGTAGTAGTTGGTAAGTGTAGACTGCTTGTTGCGGTAGGACCGACAGTTCCATTGCCACAGGGTGAGTGTGGATGGGGGGTTGCCTTTTCTGTTACATGTCATGGTCGGATTGGAGGGTCGATGATGTGTCGCACAGTTCGGGGGGTATATGCCGCCTCATGGGTTTCTTGCGTACTTTTTAAACCAAAGCTTTTTACCTCTACCCCCCCAAGGTTTCTTTCGCGACCGTTGGTGTCAACAGAAAACTCCCGAACAAATAAAAGAATTTCCTGGCGCCACCAGGAATCGAACCTGAAACTAATAGAGTACCAAAGCGAGAGCACGTTGTCTTACCGATTTTGCTACGAGCCCAAGCGGAGACGGGGAAGGCAGGTGGTGTACTCACCGAGCGCATATACGTGTTTACCCCCTGCGTTCTCGCTGAATGCCACGTGATAGCGTCACGCGACCTCTCGCGCCGCTGTGCGCTCCCCCCCCCCCCCGGCACGTCTAGCGGCCCTGCGCACGCCTTGCGGTTGTGCTAGAAATTGCAAAAATTAAAGGACACTCACACCAACGCATGTCATCTCACTTCTAGTACGCCAGTGTCCTAAAGCCTGTGGCCTCCAGTGTTCACCACAAAAATCAGAGATCCTTGTCGTCCCCCCTCACACCAAACGACACATTAAGGAACACATTCGAATACTCCTTGATGGCCAGCACAGAATGTAACTCCGCTTGATGTACTCCCGGACTCTTGGCGACAAGAACTAAAGATTCTCCCTTTGCTTAAAAATATGAACCCCTCACATGACGGGGGTCGCCGACGGGGACGGGCTCAAACGCTCGACCCCATCCTCGGTGGCGATCATGAAGTCGTCTACACAGAAGCCTCCCAACATCGAGAGCAGCAGTACGCCACCGTCGTGGCTACCTCCAGAACTAACCTCCTTGCGTGTGCCTCACTCAAGACCCAAGACATGACGGCAGCAGAAGAGGCAGCCATCGCCTTGGCTCTCCCTCAACCAGGGGTTCGGAAGGTAGTCACCGCTTGCCAAAGCCTACGAAAATTACCAGTCGGGTTGGGTGTCCCGACCTGCACTGCGTGTGCTAGAAAAACACTATTCAAACGGTTCCATTCAGCTCATCTGGACAGCGCTGACGCTTCAATGGAGGGCACCGAACACGCTTATCAACAAGCCGCCGCTTTAACCCACCCCCTCCCCGGTTATGGAGCTGCACGAGGGCAGTCACCCGCTCGTCACGTTCAGGGACATAACCCAGCATTATCGCCTTCAGAGACAGACCCTACCTTCGCCTTACCCTGACCTTTCCAGAGAACAACAAACTACCCTACGGCTCATACAATCCGGCTCCTTCCCACACCAGACGTGTCTTCCTTTAATGCACCCGAATCGCTACGACGCTGAATGTAAATTTTGCTCAGAAGTAGGAACACTCCGCCACATACGCGGGGTGTGCGACTTTAGCCCTGAGCACCCTCCTCTCTTTCCGTCAACTGCCGCACAAGAGCAATGGGAGATGCTGCTGCCCAGCCCCTCTCCGCCTACCCAGCTTCAGCTGGTGGACAGGCGGCGCTCACTGTGGAGAAGGAACCACTCCCCTGGGCCGCACTCTGGGCCGTTCAGAAATCTGAATAGAAGTATTTCTTTCTCCTCATCCTGTTCCTCCTTCCTTCTATGCCGCCGATCTCGTCGCCTCCGCCCGCGGCCGGCGGCAGAAACGCAGAAGTGAGATCGTCTAACACAGGGTTTGAGCTTCCTTTAATTTTGTAAAAATAGTTACCACTCATGTGCTACACTAATACAACTCAACCAACCACCGTTCATACATCATGCATCGATTTAATACTTACCGAGAATAGCTCTTTGAAGTAACAAGGGTGTGGTTAAGTGCATTTCACTTCTCTCTGGTTTCACTATTTGTAGAGCGATGTGAGGGAATTTAAGTGACGCCTGATGGGTAGTCGTTGTGGGTGCCGTTTACAGATTTGCTTTCCAACCACATTCACATGCTGGATTGGCCTGAATTTTTTTGGCCTTCTTATTTTCCTCCAGCAAGTGTAGCCTTTATTCCAGGTTATTAAGGCGTTCGTCGAGGCGTTCGCCAATGCCGCGTATAAGAGGCGCTCTAAGTGGCTGACATCGACTGATGCAGGTGCAGCAGCATGTGGGATGGCGGACAAGGGCTCTAAGCTTTTGCTGGCGACTGGGGCGCCTGAGGTCAAGGATCCTGTTTCTGGGTTTATGTCGGCTGGGGGAGTTGGGGTGCTGAGTGTTTGCTGTCGAGTTATTTGTTCCGTTTGAGCGAGGAGCTGCTTGATGCGATTTTCAAGGGTTGCGGTGCGTTGTGCTGTCTGTTCGAGCTGTTGTTTCAGCAGTGCATTTTCTGCTCGAAGCGTCTGGATAAGGGTGTCGGGGGGTGGTGTGGTAGTGGGTGGGGCAGGCGCAGCGGGTGTGGGGAGGGGGGGGGGGGGAAAGATGTACGAGCTGTGAGTGGTGGTGCAACAATGGCTGACCAGCTTACTTGGGGAGTGGTGTTGATTTGGTTGGCAGTCTGCCTTTGCTGCTGGCTGGCATCGTAATTAGGTGCAGGTCGATGTCTGTTCTGGCTGGGGAATTTGTGCCGTAGTTGTGCGGTGGGTGGCGGCGGTCGTAGTTTCTTTCTGCACTCTCTGTTGGCCGTGAGGTGATCTAGTCCGCAGAGCTGACACATGCGTTTGCAGTCAAGGTCTGGTTGGGGGTCAGGCGCGTGGCATCACTGGCAATTGGTGACGTCGGGATTGGGGCAGACATCTCGTCGGTGTCCAAGTTCACCGCAGAGTGTACAGAACTGTATGGTCTAGCGGTAAGGGCGACAACGGGTTAATAGGCCATACGCCTTGATGTAGAATGGGACGCCAGCGCCCTCAAATGGGATTAGAGCTGATGTGGATGTTCCGAGCATTCGGGCGTGCAGTATACGTGGGCCCTTTGCTGATAGGGTGTAGGGGAACTGCTCGTTGGTGGTGTTGGGATCGAGCCCCGTTATTACCCCTCGAGACGTGCCGGGTAGTGGTTTAAGGTAGGGCAGTACTTCTTGTGTTGTTCCCCCAAGCTGTATAGAGGTAATCTCGTTTAGTGCAAGGGCGGAGGCTTCGTCGGGGGTGCTCGCAATGATTAGGTTTTGGGCAGCTTGGGTTTGGATTGTGACACGAACGTAGAATGCAGCTTCGGGTATGTTGCTTGCCTGCTGGATGCCCTGGGAAACTTGGCGATCACTCCATGAAGCTACGCGAAACCCGGCTTGCGGTCTGTAGATTATCTTGTAGTTGGAGTCCGCGAGCAATGGTTGTGGGACGCTACGCGGGGGTGTCCGACGTGTGGCTGCCGGCGTTGTTGGCGGCTACTTGCGGGGGTGGCGGTATCGTATTTGCTGTCATGGTCCGGGAGCTGGGATGGATGAGTATGGGGAAAGCGTGAGGGGGAAGGCGGCATGCCGAGGGTGGTGCGCGACACATTGTCCGCTGCGGGAAAAAGCCTCTACGAGGTAACGCCACAGCAGCGCCAGTAGCGCGCCGTGCACGTGGTGTGTTCGCCGATGACGCGATCACTCTGCCGCTGCAGCTAAAGCGAGCCGCCCGCGCAGAGGCTCATGCCGCGAATGCCAGAACGCAGAGATGCGCGCCTGCGAAGCATCAGCTGTGCGCCGTGGTCGAGAAGACTCTGCAATTCGCGCTGCACTCAAATTTCGCGTTAGGGAGTATCGTAATCGTCAGCCATTTTTTTTTTCATCTTCCGCTATCTGTGCCTTGTGCATAATGCGCAGTTCCAACTTCCGGGTGCATTGAATCATGAAGTCCTTAGCTATATATACCCGTGCATTTACGAACCTTTGTTATCGAGGCTTATTTGCCCTTCTACAGTTCCGACGCGAGGTATTTTAGCTCAGAAGACATGCATTGGAAAAGTGGAAGGCGCACGCACGCGAGCGCTACTGGACATTTATTTCCCAGACACCGCCTGACGAGTACTTATTGGAAAAATTCTTACCGCGCATAAAAATGGAGAGCGACGAACGACCACCATAGAGTTCTTTCTCTGTGTGACAACTGTCTGTGCCTTCGAACAGTATGCAGAAGATAATAAAGCTTTTTTTTCTGTGATAATGTTACCGAGGGCGCACTGACGCACTCATCCCTTATCTCTCCCATTGTTCGGGATTCAATCAGCTTTAGTGTTCGAGGCTGTTGAGTCTATTTTGCCACGACTATGTTAGCATGCAGGGCAGGACTGCGGCCACCATCCGCTTTATTTTTCATGTTATTGGAGTGCTCTCAACGCGGATCATTAAGGAAATTTTGTCCCGCGCATTTTATACAGCATTAAGGGCTAAAATGTGTTGTCACATGCCTATCGACCAAGCCCAAAAATTTAAACTATATATATCTTGAGAAGCCAATGTTCACTCGAGAGGCCGATGTTCGGGGCAACCCTTTATTAGGACGTTCGACCGAAGAACAAGCGGATACAGACGATGATGATTAGTATCTACAGAGATGAGGACGAAGTGTTGACGTGTCGGATATAATGGCGATGGTATTGTACAGATGAAGAGGAAGCACCGCAAACATCCAGGTTGCGTATTTCCAAACGCTTCGCTGCACATAGCACCCACGTGATATGTCTGTTCGTGCAATGGAAACGGTGATTCTACGTGGTCCTGTGTTGCAGTCTTTCTCGTCCGTTGTTACTAGTCAAAGTTTAAGCGCTATACATTCAAACTCGTGTACTGCCCGTCGCGCGTCCCGCACGCCTCGGCCGCATTTCCGCGTTCTGAGCAGCCTTAGCACGGCCACCGGTGTCACTGGACGTAGATTCCCTCCGTGCAGGAGCTTTATATACAGCGCAACAAGTGCTACTGCCTCATCGTCCTTTTCTTTTCGGATATCCAGTCAGTGCGTGATCCCTTACTTTTGTTGTGCGCCGAAGCTAGAAGTTCTAGCTTCGTTTTACTCTCCCTTCATTCTACCCTAATCCACTGCTGCCTCGCTGCACTGCACTTACGGCACTGGTAAGGACATTCCTTGAAGTGGCATCGCTCTCAAGGACCCAGTTAATGTCATGTCCACTTACGAAGTCATAGTTGCCGTTAAGGGTTTTTCGCAGCTTCCAGGCCAATGGCATGTGCCAGTTAACGAAGGGGGGAACAAAGTTGCCGCCGGTTGCAGGTTACTTCTTTGACTGAAGAAAGCAGGCTATAAAGTTGTCTTTTTGTACCAGTGGTGACCAACGGGGGGGGGGGGGGGGGGTAGAAGGTAGGGGCTATCGAAGGGGTAACCTCTTTCATTTTGAAGGTAATAGCGCACAGAAACGGGGACCAAGAAAGGAACACACGGACAAGCGGATAGGTGCTTGTCCGTGTGTTCCTTTCTTTGTACCCGTTTCTGCGCGCCATAACCTTCAAAATGAATCAGTTCCAACCAGGCCGGCTCGCAGTGTAACCTCTTTCACCAGAGGGGTTACAGGCACGCACGCATGATGCAAGTGCGACACCTAACTTCTATCCTGCAACAGTATTCTGCTTTCTAGACTTATTGACAGCTACAATTCCCAGTTTCAGACTATCTGATCGTCCGCGTTATTTAAGTTCTGCAGTTAGTGAATCCTTAACTCCATGTTGCTGTTCCGGGTTTGATATTAGAGCAAGACAATTGAAGCACCCTACGAGTTTTCTTTTTTTGCGTATACTCTGGATGGTCTGAGTATGACTCTTGTTTCACAGCTGAAAAAAACCCCTCGCCCTCTTACACCACATGATTTCTTGTCAAATTTCAACTGCTCCAACCTCCCTAACCGCGCTAACTGCATCGTTGGTGGCTCCAGAACACCTTCAAATTTCTGCGCACGCTTACATGTCTCTGTCCTATTTGATGTTATTTTCGCCGCAAACGTGAGCCTCCCGCAAACTATTCCGTGCGCTTATTCTGCCCGCAGGCAAATGTGGGGCAGGAGGAGAATTTCGCTGCCGCAGAGAAGAAAGCCAAGCAGATCGGCGCGAAAAAGGTACGTGGAAACTTTATCTCTGGGGTCCACGCTACTGCTTGGCGCGTGAACTGCAGCTGCTCCCGCGATTAAACACAAGGCACATGCGAACGATGTGTTTTTCCTAAATAAAAGTTCACCCAAATTGAATTACATTGCGTGTACGCTCTACGCGGGGTACACTTCCTAACCCCGAAAAAGCTTCTCTATATCATTGTCTTGTCCGATCGTATGTGGACGCACATGTGGCACTTGTAGTGCGCAAATTAAGCAAATAACAAAAACGTCTACCGAACTACGGCAACTTGTTGCGATACGTATCGTCCATCGCGACTCTTCGATACAGTACCACTCTTGTTACGACTACAGGCAACAACCGATAGGTTGTTGGCTATAGCCGGTATTTAGTGGCGTGGAATGTGTGCTGTGTGTTTACGCCGAGACGCAAGGGAAACCCGAGCCGACGGCGCGCAGCCGGCGGCTCGGCCCGACGCAGGAAATACGAGGGCGCGACCCGGGGAGGGGAAGCGAAAAATAAAGGCACTCTCAGACTGAACGCCAGACGTGTCGGCTGTACGTTTCTCGCGCTCCGCGAACACTACATGGTGGCAGCGTACGTTCGAACCTGCTACGAAGGCACCGATGGAGGGGTCGCAAGCCCAGGAAGGAAAAATGGCCATGTCCAGTTTTCAATGCAAGCCTCCGGAGGAATTTACTTTCGCAAGCCCAAGTGAGTGGCCGAAATGGAAGCGGCGTTTTGAACGTTTTCGCGTCGTGAGTGGCCTCGCCTCGAAATGCGCGGTGGAACAAGTCTACGCATTGGTCTACTTTATGGGCGACAAGGCAGAAGACATCTTTGCCTCATTCAAGTTGACAGAGGAACAGAAGAACAGCTACAACGATGTTTTGCAGGCGTTCGAGAACCACTTCGTAGTTCGAAGAAATGTCGTGTACGAAAGAGCGACATTCTTCAGAAGAGAACAGCGGGAAGGAGAAGGTGTCGAAGAGTTCGTCACTGAGCTACACCGACTGGCCAAGTTGTGCAGTTTCGGAGAACTGCATGACGAGATGATCCGGGACCGGATAGTAGTGGGCATCAGGGACCGCAAGCTGTCTGAACGAATGCAGCTGGATGCGGAGCTTACCCTCGAAAAGGCCACCAACATGGCGCGACAGTCTGAAGTCGTAAAAGAACAAGCTGCTACGCTCCACGGAGATAAGGAAGGAAACGTGGACAGAGTCGGCCAGACTCGTAAAATGACTGTACCTCCAAGAAATTGGAAGGGGTCTGCAAAACGAGACAAGAAGCCGCCTGAATCCGAAGCAAAGCAGTGTATGTTCTGTGGCTACTCGCAGCACACTACAGGGAAGTGCCCTGCACAAACCGCGACGTGCAACAAGTGCCGCAAAAGGGACATTTTGCCAGTGTCTGCAAAGGAGGAGCATCAGTCCGGGAGATCGTCAGTAGCAACGATGCATTTCTCGGAGCCGTCTCATCCAGCTGCGACGACAAGTGGATGGCTACTGTGGACATCAATGGGTCGCCCGTCACCTTCAAAGTTGACACTGGAGCTGATGTGACTGTGATTCCTGTGAAAACGTACCGGAGATATTTCAGGGATCTTCATCTCCAGAAGCCAGACAAGGTTTTGAAGGGACCCAATGAGCGACAACTTCCTGTTTCCGGCATGATAACGGCAGACATGTCATACCGCGACACGTCGATGAAAGGAAGCATCTACGTTGTGGATGGTCTTCAGATGCCTCTCCTGTCAAGGAAAGCTAGCGAAGAACTAGGCATTGTAAAACGTCTTGATCAAGTCATCATTCAGAAAAGCGAAGCTGTCAACCCACAGGGTGAGTTTCCCAAGCTGTTCTCCGGTCTTGGTAAAATTAAGCTCGCATACAAGATCAAGCTTAAAGAAGATGCTGTACCGTTAGCGTTGACCACTCCTCGAAAAGTTGCCATACCATTAATGTCGAAGGCCAAAGCAAAACTTCAAGAGATGGTTCAGCTTGATGTTATCGAGCCAGTTGAGGAGCCAACAGAATGGTGTTCTGGAATGGTCATTGTTCAGAAACCTGACGGAGATGTACGCATATGCGTAGACCTGACTGAGCTAAACAAGTTTGTAGAGCGAGAAGTTCACCCTCTGCCTGTCAGTGAACATGTCCTTGCGCAACTTGCCGGAGCCCAGTACTTCTCCAAAGTCGACGCCAATTCAGGATTTTGGCAGTTTGAGCTTGCGGAAGAGTCTCGAAGCATGACCACGTTCATAACGCCATTTGGCAGGTACCGGTTCAAGAGACTACCGTTCGGAATCAGTTCAGCGCCTGAATTCTTCCAAAGGAAGATGTCACAGTTTTTGGATAACCTGGAAGGCGTCGTGTGTAACATGGATGATATCCTGATCTACGGCAGGACACAAGCAGAGCATAACGCCCGTCTCAGAGCGGTTCTGGAAAGGTTACAGAAACATGGCGTCACGTTGAACCGTGAAAAGTGCGAGTTCAATGTTCAAAGGGTAAATAAAGTTCTTGGGACACATCGTTGATAACCAAGGAATTCATGCCGACCCGTCAAAAGTGCAGGCTATCATTGACATGAGACCACCATCAAACACTCAGGAGCTGAGAAGGTTTCTCGGAATGACAAACTACCTGATGAAGTTTGTCCCGAACATGTCAGAAATAGCTCACCCCATGAACGCTCTTCTAAACGCGAAAAGCGAGTGGGTATGGACCTCAGCCCAACAGAAAAGCTTCGAACTGCTGAAGAAAAAGCTGTCTGAAAGTCCAGTTCTATCAGTATTCGACCCAGAGAACATGACTGTAGTTTCAGCAGATGCCTCATCGTTCGGGTTAGGTGCAGTTCTGCGACAGAAGCAGAAAGATGGAGTCTATCGACCTGTAGCGTACGCATCCCGTAGCCTGTCAGAGACAGAAAGGAGGTACGCTCAGATTGAGAAAGAAGGCCTTGCTGTGACCTGGGCATGTGAGAAGTTTCAGGAGTATGTCACTGGATTACAGTTTACCATTGAAACTGACCATAAGCCGTTAGTTCCGATTTTCATGTCGAAACATTTGTCGGATATCACTCCCAGGCTACAAAGGCTGAAAATGCGCATGATGCGTTTTTCCTATAAAATGACACATGTGCCTGGCAAGGACCTTGTTGCTGCTGACGCTCTGTCTCGACAGCCGCTACCTCACCGAGATAGCACTGAGCTTGAAGAAGAAGTTGCATGCTACGTTAGAAGCGTAATTGCCAATCTTCCGTCAACTGACAAGAGACTTGCGGAAATTCGACGAGAGCAAGCGGCAGATCCAATTTGCAGCAAGTTGAGCAGCTACTGCAATGATGGATGGCCAGACCGCAAAGAGCTCCCTTTCGAATGTAAAGATTATTGGCAGCACAGGTCAGACATAGCTGTTCAAGATGGCCTTCTCATGAAAGGATCAAGGATTATAATTCCTGGGCCCATGCGCAAAGAAATACTCGCGAAGATACACCAAGGACATCAAGGAATTGTTAAGTGTCGAGCAAGAGCCCGAGAGTCGGTATGGTGGCCGGGTGTATCGACAGAAATCGAAGAGCTTGTTCGCCGATGTACACAGTGCGTTAAAGAACAGGGATACAGACATGAGCCGTTGATGCCATCTGATTTTCCCGATCGATCATGGCAGAAAGTTGCCATGGACATGTTTCACTGTGGAGGGAAGAACTACTTGCTTGTGACCGATTATTATTCAAGGTATCCCGAGATCGCCCTGGTTCCGAGTATGACAGCGCAAGAAGTTATCAAGCACGTGAAGTCTATTTTCGCAAGGCATGGTACGCCTGAGACAGTTTTCAGCGACAATGGACCTCAGTTCAAAAAACTTGATGGCTCTGCTTTCCGCCAGTTCGCGGAAGAATGGGGCTTCGAACACGTAACATCAAGCCCCAGGTTTCCGCAAAGCAATGGCTTCGTTGAGGCAGCCGTGCGGATCATAAAGAAGAGCCTACAGAAAACGGGGGACAGTTATGATGCTCTTCAGGCGTACAGAGCCACGCCACTTGCAAATGGCTTTAGCACTGCGGAGTTGTTAATGGGACGGCGTCTGAGAACGTCTGTTCCGGCAGCGTCTAGTTCGCTAGATCCCGCTGTTGTCGACAATACAGCGCTCCGGGCGTGGGAACTGCGCCGAGCAGCCCAGCAGAAGAGAAACCACGACAGAAGGCACGGGGCTCGGATCCTCCGTGATTTAGAGCCGGGAGAAACTGTGTGGATAAAGAACCAGAACAAGACTGGAACGGTGCTTTCATCGGCGGGGTCTCCGAGGTCTTACATCGTGGAGACAGACACAGACCAACTGAGAAGGAACCAAATCCACTTAGCCCCAGTCCCTGAAGTTGAGGTTCCAGACTCATCGAATGAATCAACGCCTGGGAGAAACCCGCCAGCTTCGCAAGATGCAAGGAGACGTGAGGTGGGAGAAGCGCCGGTTTACGACGACCAAAAGCCGCCAGAAACAAATGAACCCCAGGAGAGCTCATCCACCCCACAAGGCTACAAGACACGGAGTGGACGTGTAGTCAAGCCTGTCCAACGCTTGTGAAAGGGAAGGCTGAGAGGGGAAGATGTGCTGTGTGTTTACGCCGAGACGCAAGGGAAACCCGAGCCGACGGCGCGCAGCCGGCGGCTCGGCCCGACGCAGGAAATACGAGGGCGCGACCCGGGGAGGGGAAGCGAAAAATAAAGGCACTCTCAGACTGAACGCCAGACGTGTCGGCTGTACGTTTCTCGCGCGCCGCGAACACTACAGAATGCATGCAGGCAACCAAGTGTGCGCCGCCATATCTGTGGCCAGGCGTCTGTTGCTAGGCGACGTTGTGCGCACGGCCCGCAGATCAAGCACCCCTCTTCTCCTCCATGCAACCGTGCGAGTGCGCCGTCACTCGTTACGTCGGGCTCCGCGGGATGGCGGTACTTGTCCATGCTAAGCACGACTGTGAAACACATGACTGTGTTTCACGTTACAAACTCTACCGCTCAAGCCTGGATCTCCAGAAGTCACTCACGGGTCGGGCAGCCACAGTCGCCGAAGCTCTACGGTCTTCGGCAACCAAGCTGCGCTAACCCTTGGTTAAATAAAGTGTTATCTCTCTCTCTCTCTCTCTCTCACCAAAATTATTGCCTCGAGTTCAATGTGAGTGGGATTAATAACAACCTGTTGACGCCACCGTTTAGAATCGGATTGGAACGGAGCAGATGACGCACGCCGGTGTTTATTTTCTTCGGCGTGCGGCCGCAGTGGCCCAAGCCGCGCCGTGACCGTGGCGCATCGGCCATGTCTGTGGCCGTTTCAAGTGTTGCCATGCGAAGAAATTGACCGCTAAACTTTTCAATGAATACGTTTATAGGTTGTTGCCAAGAGCAACGAGGAGCTTCGCAGCCAGCTAACGCCACGATGGACGTATCGCAACAAGTTGTTCTAATTATGTTGGAACATTCTCGGCAATACTTTGTTTGCATTTCGATTGCCATTACATTGCACTGCGTGCGTGGCCCGTCACGTAGATTCCGTTGCGCTGCGTTCTGTCACGTATTATTTCGAGTTTATGTTGCCTACGTTGACCGTTTCCAGCGCTAGAGAATCCTTACAGAGTAAGCATGCTGTCTTGTCACCGTGGAGTCACGGTGGCCGGCGCGGGAAAACAACAGGCCGTCGTATTTAAAGGCATGCCGACGCTAAAAGGCTAACCAACAGTTTATTTCCCACCCGGACGTGTAGTTTCGTCTACACGGCAAAAAAATGTTAGCAGGAAGTTTAACCTTACATACGTTAGACGCAAAAAAAAAAGAGAACAGATAGTCTATGACGAAAACCATCACGCGGTCGGGATTATGTTAGTACACGCGTGCAGATGCTACATTGCTACCACGACGATCATTTTTGCTTTATAGTAAACATACTTCAGGTCTTGTTAGCCATCCTTTAATGCGGTAAGCGAACCATGAATGGCGAAAAATATACCGACCCTGCTTATCAGTGGCGCACTCAGGTAATTAGTTGAGTCGAGCGGGACGGGGCGGATGCCGAAATGAAATGCTAGGGAAGAACATAAAAGCAGAAAACAAACTGTAAAAAAGAAAGTTGAACACAAAATAAAGGTTTAGAAATTCGGTTGTAGCAAGCGTACTGAACACAGCATGGCCATTTTTTTTTCTTTCGGAGTATTGAAAAATGGCTGATGGGTCATTGTGAAGGCCGACATCGAAGCCGCATATGCCTGGTGTGCAGCCTGTGGCAGAAAAATAATCATCAGCTGCTATATAGTGATAGCCATTTGATGCCTCGTCCATCTCCTACCCTCCCTCTGCGTGAGCCAGTGCTGCTTACGATGACTTATAAAGAAAGGGGTGGTGTGGGCTGTGCACGTAAAGTGTTATATTTAAGGAAATGTTTGCAAGCCACAAAAATACGACTAATTACACGTTATGTTTGAAATAACTTTGAAGTTTAAAAATTCACAATTATCTTCAGTTGGCTAAAACAGTAAAATAGCGCAGCTCGTAAGTTGCCGCGTCGCGGAAGTGTACAAAAGCCAATAAAGCGGCAAGACATGATAAACCAGTTGTTTCGGGCTCAGGCAGGCACCGCCACGAAATCCTCTTTCTCAGAGCGTTGCCTAAACCTAATTGAAGTAGGTACTTAATTGAAAATAAATGATACATGTTCTCAGCCACAAAATGGGAGAGAGAGAGAGAGAGAGAGAGAGACTCTTTATTACAGAGAAAGCAGAGAGGTTTGCCAGCATGAATTCGCTGACATACTACTCTGCGGGGAAGGGGGGAGAAGGAAACAAAGGAAGAAGGTAGAAGAAGAGTAGGAGACAAAAGATAAGAAAAAATAAGTTCTCCAAGCAGCACCTACAGCACTGCCCATCCACAGTGACGTCACCGCACCCCTTCGAGTTCAGCCGTCTTAAACGCAGCGTGCGAGCGAATAGCCGACTACAAACAAATAGCCGACTACAAACGCTGAGCAGAGCATCGATGTCCCGTCCCGTTCGCACGCTCGCTCCGGTCGCAGGTGGTGATGGAGGACCTCCGTCGCGAGTTCGTGGACGACTTCGTGCTGCCCGCGGTGAAGGCGGGGGCCGTGTACGAGGAGCGCTACCTGCTCGGCACGGCATTGGCCAGGCCCTGCATCGCCCGCGCTCTGGTCGAGGTCGCGGTGCGGGAGGACGCCGCTTTCGTCTCGCACGGAGCCACGGGCAAAGGAAACGACCAGATACGCTTCGAGCTAGCCTGCAGTGCCTTGCGACCCGGCATCAAGGTACCAAATATGCGGGACACCCGATTACTAATAATAAGGTGCTGCGATTTCAAGCGGAACCTGTGTTGCTGCCGCCGAGGTATTCTTAGAGCAGCCAAATAGCCGGGTGGTCACGTGTGTGTGGCCTGCAGGGCATTCACCGATGTTCTGTGACGACGACGCTTAGGGAGTCGTCGTCACAGCGTCGTCGTCGTCGACGCTTAGAGCGTCGTCGTGACTACGACGCTCAGAGCGATGTAGCAGGGTGGTAACGTGGTGCATGGCGTCACGGAGCTACCGCAAAACCCATAGAGTTAATACTACTGCAAAACCCCAGGATATATACACCATTTTCCTTGCTAGAGATGGGCGCCGCCATTTGCTTTTTCTGACCGGACGCTAGCGCCGTCTATGAAGCGACCGCCGAAACCTCCGCGCTGGGCTGTTAAGTGCTCCGTTATTTCCGTGCGTCGGCTCGGTACCCGTGCATTACCTAGTGAACCGTAGTGGTTTGGCGTTAAGTTAGCGGTTGTGGTGCTTGTGTGTGTGTGTGTGTGTGTTTTGTTTTGTTTTCATCATCTGCGGACGGATTTTAGGTCCTAATTAGCTGCAGAGCGTAAAATGCCGTCCCCGGCTGCTGCGAGCAGCAGTAGCAGTGTGGTGGTGGTGCTGGTGGTGCTCCGCAGTTCCGCGATGCAAACGTACCGGTATGGCACCGACTGACATAGAAATCGATATTGGGGAGTAAATACGTGTATTTAATGAACCCGTGCTTGTTATGTTCACCGATTAGTCATGTTTACGGAAGCGCGGGCGTCGAATACGGAGCGCGCACACCATATGTGGGCCACGGTGATCCGTGCTCGCGATGGACTTTCGACGAGGCGATTGCTACGCCGTTGACATTGAAATGCAATATAATCTTTCTTAGCTAGACTTATGACGGTTACTGACGAAACGAAATTATCTGGGCGGAAAAATAACACGATCGCACAACCAGTCAAATTACTATGCGAAGGTAGTAATTTGACAGAAGGGTCGACGTTCGGGCGAGTTAATATTGATTGTTCATGATCGTGATCATGATAGACCTAACTCTGCGCAGCGCATGTGGCATGTCGCTCGGAGCCCACCTTTGTGAAACCGCTGCTTGCGCCACAAATGCTTTACGCGACCAGCAGTAACTGTTTTGTAATTGTAATACTTTAGATTCCGTGACAACGCAAAAGGATTAGAAGCTTTTCCGACCGCGTTGTGAACAGGTTGAGCTACTTTCCAAATGCAGCGTTCACGCGTATCTCGAGCTCCGTTTCCACATTGGACTGCCTGCTTATCCTGCTATCGACCAGCAGTGTGCGATGGAGAAAGTTATCCTTTCATATATCGTTTGGCAGTGTAATGCGTTGTCCTGAAAAAAAAAAGTAAACAAAATGCCGTGATTTTAAAGGTTAGATTAGATGAAAAGGGGATTGTTTAATGCCAATCGGCTGCAATGACCAAACAATATATGGTATTTTAAATGGACTACAAGGAATCAGAAGTTATTGTAATGTTGTATTGTATCGGCGCTCGTGAAAGATCCCCAGGTGGTCAAAATTAACCCGGAGCCCTCCACTATGGCGCGCCTCATCACCCATGAAGCGTCGGCGCGTTAAACACCATAATGAATCAGTTAATCAATCAACCAACCAATAAATCAATGCTGTATTGTAAAGAATAAAGTTGCTTCTAACATTTCAGGGGGTTCCGTTCCCTGTCGCAGCTTTGCGTGTGATAAATGGATTTTGATCCGTCTGCTTGCCGTCCAAGTGCACCCAAGTTGGTCGTTGGTACAAAGTCGTTGCGATTTATCAACGGAATCCACATATATCTCAACGCGGTGTGCGTTGGGAAGCGATGCAGCAAAAACACGCCGCAACCGCACTGCATTTTCTCCAGGCAGTGTCGTGCCCACGGGTGCTGTCAGCGACTGTTTCTCGCTTTCCGTGGTTGTTCAATAACCCACCACCGCGCAGTGCAGACCAAGCGATGTTTGCGCCTTGAACGGCATCGCAGCATTGCTTAAAACAGTTTAAATTTCCGCAAAAACTAAGCACGCGGTGAGAAATACTCCTGTACTACGCAGCGGAGCACACCGCGCCGAGCGATGTCGGCCGTCGAGAGAACTGGTCTGAGAGTATTTTCCTCCTTTCCCGGCTGTATATACACCCTTAAAAGCTGGGGCTTTAAAATACGCTGTAAGTTGGTCTAAAAAAAAAAGAGGCGAGTTGCTAACGTGGCCACGCATGTATACACATAGCACGAAAAAAAACTGGCAAAAGAAAAAAAACAAAGAGGACGAGGGGAGGGGGGATATAATGAAAAGCTCAAGGCGCCGAAATACTCAGGTAAGTCTAATGGGATATATTCTTTGCCCACAGCTGAATCTTTCCTTGTGGCCTATACACAAGAATTTCCACTGTGCACTGGGCGCCGCTATTTTTTAACGACCGGTGCGCCATCTGGCGGGCATTTCTTGGGGACTGCGTTGCGAGCAGACGACGCCGCAGTCACACGCTGTTCCGTGCCGTGCGTGAATATCAGACGACCCAGCGGCATCAAAAATCGGTGTAATTTATTCGGTATATCGCGAAGTTTAACAGTGCTTTAAAGAGAACGTTTAAAGCGTCCGAAAGCTGTCAGGTTTGCCCATAAATTCCGTTCTCAACCCGCCACCCTATTGTCCTCACGGGGTTTGCCTGTGAGGCTACGTTTCGCCGCGCCAGCAGGATTCCCGCCTTTTTATCACCAATTGATGTTGTTTACTTAATTCTGGACAGGTTGCCGTCACTGCCTTTACTTTCGATGTAAAGAATCTACTCGTCCGGGCGTCCCTAGGCCGTTGTTGGCTGCAAGAACAATTAGCGTAAACGCAAAGTGGTCACACAAGAAACGTGCGAAGTGCAGAGTCTATTCGCTGCACAAATTTCCTGCGCCTCTTGAGTGCCGCCGCGAATGAGTCGTCACGCTGAATCGGAAAGATTTCGCACCTAGAAAATTTGCGAGGGCAAGTGCCCTATACCGTGCGATCAGAGGCATTCGCTGAATGTACCAAACCACTGACTTCTGAGCGTGCGTAGCAGGCATTCGCAGAAGACATATTTGCCGCCGCATAACACTATTTCCTGCTACAAAGACAGGAGCAACGTATTGGGTACACCAAGATTTCACGGCGGTTTGCTTGCTCAAAATAACTTTCGCGTTTCAACGGCGGGTGGGAACCGCAAACAGCAATTTAATCACCGACACGACCGGGCGTGCTCCGCCATGGCTGGAGCACGACCGGTCGTGTCGGTAATTGTCGTAACGCTACTATTTTGCTTTCGGCTCGCCTTTTCCACGTATCCGTGCTGCAGAATATATGCGTGGGGTTGATTTTTGTCGGCTTCCCGTCGATAAAATTACACAGAATGCCTCCAGAGCACAGAAACGTGCGATAAGGATTGAGCATGAGGTTGAATAAACAGCGCTTCCAAAATCAGCGTACGACCGTACATGCCCTCGCATCTTTCCGATTCAGCGTGACGAATCATTCGCGGCGGCACTTAAGGGACGCAGGAAATTTGTGCAGCGAATAGCCTCCGCAAATGCAGACACTTCTTTTGTCGTGGTGCACTTCGCGCGTTTCTTGTATGAGCTCTTTGCGCTTACGCTGATTGTTGTTGCAGCCAACAACTGCGTAGAGACGCCCGTACGAGTAGATTCTTTACATCGTAAGTAAAGGCAATGACGGCAATCTGCCCAGAATTAAAGGGGCCCTGAAAGGCATTTGAGCACACTAAATGAACTTGCGCAACCGTTAGATTGGGTCGTCAACGTCCTCTGTGCCAAGTATTACTCTTTTACGCGCAGCGGAAACCTCACACTTTTGTTGCAAAGTTTGTCTTTTTTTTCTCACCCTTCCCTTCGTGTTTTTGGACGCCGCCATCTTCACATGTCTACATCATCGATTCCCAGATGTTCGTCATGAGCTAGACATCCTGCTATTGGGCGGCTTTTTCACGCACTTCCGGCAGAGATGAGTCGTCTGCTCAGCGTCGGCTCGCCGGCTGATCTGCCAGCGGAGTGCCGGAGAGAGAGAGAGGAATTTTATTGAAATGAAATAAACACAGAAAGGTCGGCCTGACGGTAGTATATCTGGCCAGCTATTCTGTGTGTGGGAAGGGAAAGTGGAGGAAAGAGTGTGGATAGAGGACGAGAGAGATGAAGATGGCGGAGAAATAAATGAAGGGCTATGTATAGAAGATGCCTATACCGATACGGTGTATGTGTTAAAGATAAGCCGGACGGGCCTCAACTACAATATCTCTGAGAGGCCGCTGCTGCGCAGAAATGTCAGCACAGCTTTAAATGCCTTGTAGGAACGCTTCGCGTCTGGCCAAGGTCCCAGCAGCACTTCCTCCGACACCACACGACAGTCCAAACGGGCCAATGTTCTCACTAATTGTTCTCGAGGTTGCGCATAGCGTGAACAGTGGCGGAGAACATGCGAAATAGTCTCTGGTACATGGCATGTCTCACAGTCGGGGTCACTCGTAAAGCCAATGAGGTGCTTGTAGCGACGGGTAAAGGCTACGCCAAGCCGTAGTGTGTGAAACAGCGTGGCGTAGTTTCGCTGAATACCAGGAGGTAACCGAAACTTGCAGTCGGGGTCCAGGCGGTGTAATCTTCTATGACGATTGTCAGGGTGGGACCAGTGACTCGCCGAGGCGTGGCGGAGAATGGTAAACAGAAGGGCGGTAGTGTCCGTCCTTGCGAAGGGCAGACGTACAACATCTGCATTTGCAGAAACCTTCTTTGCCTCCTGGTCAGCCCAGTCGTTACCAGCTAGCCCGCAATGGCCTGGTACCCACTGAATGGTGAGGACATGTCCTTGTTGCAGTGCCAATGAGCATAATTCGAGTACTTCCGCAGCAAGGGCATAATAAGGTCCTTGCCTCATAACTCCGTTGAGGACCTGGAGTGCTGGCTTGGAATCACAAAACAGGGTCCAAGCTTGAGGTGATTCACGGGAGACTAAACGAATCGCCTCCCGTATGGCAACCAACTCAGTGGCAGTAGAAGTTGTCTTGTGGTCTAGTGTGAATCCTCGGGTTACGCATAAGCTTGAAATTACCACAGCCGCGGTGGACCGGGATGCAGTCACAGAGCCATCAGTATATACATGTACAGTTCCGGCGTACTTGTCTGTCAAGAACGCTAGAGTCAACTGTTTGAGGGCTATTGATGGCAAAGAGGACTTCTTCCCAATTCCCGGGATGGAAAGGTAAATTGATGGTTTTGATAGTACCCACAGAGGATTCTGGGAAACCACCATTGGGGCGAAGCCTGATGGGATCTTATGTTGGTGTTGCAAAATGGCTGCCGCAAAACTACTTCTCGAACACGTAGTAGGAAGAGCCGATAATGGATGGTGTTCATGCCTTCTGAAGCATCTAAGGTAGACTCGAAGGGGTTCTCCCAAAAGAAGTGCACCCATTGGAAAAACACGTGCCTCGGCAATTGTGCCCACAGTAGAGGTACATCGTGGTAGTCCCAAGCATATTCTGAGGGCTTGTGCTTGCAAACCCTCCAATGTGCGCCGGGAAGAAGTTCGCAGGTTTGAAATGGCTGGCAGGCTGTAACGAAGATGCCCCAAAAACAGGCTCCGGTACAACTGGAGAAGAGCGCTCTCAGATGGACCCCATCTCATCCCCGCCACGAAGCGAAGAACATGTACAAGGCTTGCAAGTTTGGTCTTCAACGAAGCGATGTGTTTCGTCCACGACAGAACGCGGTCTACAGTCACTCCCAAAAATCTGTGGTGCGTGACGTAAGGTATCAGTGTCCCCTCAATAATGATAGGATACCGGAGCATCGACTTTCTGGTGAATGCAAGAACGGCGCATTTTTCTGGCGCTAAACTCAGGCCTTGACGGCACAAGTACCGAGACGTCGTTGTTGCGGCTCGCCGGAGTGCCGGAGTGCTTGGGCATTTTACGACAAACGAAACAAGTGTAAAACAAACGCTTAACCGTTTGTATTGAATGAAACACGGCCATAACACGACATGGATATTCTGTTACCTGAGTACGTTCCATAAAGAAAGCGTTGAAGCCCCGTGGCACTTCTTTCGTGCAATCGCAGAGAACGCCCTCAGCCGAATGCCCGGGTTTGACACCTACATTTTATTCAACTTCAAAACAATCCAGAGATGCGTTTCTAACGAACACAACGTCACAACATGCGTTGAAAGTCTGAACCACGATTGACAGAGGATGGGTTGCCTCCTGCCCGTCGTAAATTCAGTACTCACCTCGCGCGCGGTTTGCGGGGACGAACAGCAAGTCACTTAACTCTGGCGCACAAGCCGATGGCTTTTAGCCACGCATACTGCACATACCCCATGCGAGGTTGAGTCGTACGTCGCTCGAGAAAGATAATCCAGACCATGGGAAGCACTATCCACCCGCAGAAGCACAACGTCGCATTTCATCGCGAAACAAAGGCGTCCACAACACACACACCATCGCCTCCTGTAATGCCAAACGCATCTCGCACTTCCCAATGGGAGTGAGTGGTACGCCTGCAGTGCCCACATGTCGCGAAGTGGGGCCCCAAGCTGAACCGGGATCACGCAACCGTAACTGACTTCTGGAGCGGTTTTTGCCTTGTTGCCAAGGCAACCGATGTTTGAGATTGTCAAAGAAATGGCCTCGCTCCAGCGCTATACTCGGTTACAACTCAAGAACGGCACCACCTCATGTAGTGTATCACTCCGCCAAAGCGCCGGACCCGTGACGTCAGTGCGCGCGTGTTTTGAAAGGGGTTTGCTATGAATGCGTGATATCGTCTGCCTTGTCTCACGCAGTTTGTTTGTCGTCACTGAAGTCGTTTATAGGCATATTAAGTCCAAAAAATCACGGGAACGGCTCACGCCATGTTCAAAATATTCCCACTAACGCCCTACTTGCGCCGCGCGGAGAAACATCCGGCTACGCTGATAAGGCTCAGCGGCAACTTCCGGTGCCGTTCTTAAGTTGTCACCGAGTATAGAAAGCTCAGAGCCGCGACGGAGCATGTTTTGCCAACGTTGCCGCTCTCCACCACGCGTCGCCCCAAGCTGAACTGGTCACATGATTGAAGAGTTTTGTGCACGGGTTCTGTATCGGTTTAATATGACTTTTTCACATGCTGCCGGCAGGAATTACCACCGCCGCAAAATAAGACCCGGCACCGGCGGGGCCACATCTGATACGGCGCTTTTTGGATAAACAGTGCGCGGCGCATCAAGGGAACGAGCGCACGACCCTCCCCGTGCGGCTGCGAGTTCGCCGCCGAAAAAAGTCATGTGCCGCCAGCAACGTACACCGCGAAAGGGCAAGGCGAGGCCGCCGCATACATGCGGCCAGATTTTTCGTTCGCTTTTCCAGCCTTGAGCGGAGTGCGGGTTTCATGGTGTCAACAAAGCTTGCCCGTAGCAGACGACAGTCTGAGCACACAATAGCGGAAGTACGTCACCGCTGCGGAGCGCAGCATCATGGGAGGCAAGGCTCGCGCGCCGTCAACAGCGGAGAGTAAGTCGAAAGGAGGAGGAAACGCGGAGCGGCGATAATGCGCGGTTTTAAATACAGAGCATTTCAGTAACTCACGATGTCACCCGCGTTGGCGTCCGTAGTCCGCCTCGCTCCCCCTACACTATTTAAAAAAAATACTTACCGGCGCCAGGTTTCGAACCAACGACTCTGCGGGCAGAACGCAAGGTACATGGGACTCTACCCACTGCACCACAAAGCCGACACATAATAGAAGGTTACGAACACGCCTTATATCCTTGACTCATTCAACCGTCGGCCACAGGTGCGCCCTCTCCCCCGCGTCCTCCTCGCCTTCTCTCCGCTCGCAGCGCCCTCTATCGCCGCGGTTCGGGCGCACAACAGGTGGGGACGTGCCCAACACCCTCTCTCGCCGCGTTGGGTTCGCGCTGATCAACAGTCGGTTCGCGCGCAAGAACAGGTGGGGGCGCTCGCATCGCGCTCTCTCACCGCGGTCGGTTCGCGCTTAAACCACATATGTCGTTCGCGCGTGCTCCGGTCGCTAACATCTGTGGCGTGATCGTGACGTCAACATCACGCGTTCGTGTGGTGGCGCGATTTTGGCGCTATAACACTCTCTCGCGAGGGGCATTGGATTGGATTGGATTCGATTCGATTGGCTTGGCTTGGCTTGGATTGGATTGGATTGGATTGGTTTGGATTTGGATTGGATTGGATTAAAGTGGATTGTGTTGGATTGTGTTGCGTCATAGCCGCTCCACGTTGAGTCATAGCCGCGGCAGGGGGTTCACGGCACGTTTCACGTTTCACCAGCGACTTCATCGACAATGTCTACGCTGGAAGACAACAATTACAACAACAACCAATACGTAATCCATACGACTTGCAGGCGCGCCCCCCGCGGAAATGCTCTGCATTTGATCGTGCCCCTCGCGAGGGGGATGTTTTAAATGCAGAGCATTTCAGTAACTCACGATGTTTCGCGAATGGGGCTACGGAGCCTCTTTGCGGCCGCTGAATTTCGCGAGTGAGACCGAAGGATGAAACGGCAGGAACCAGCGTAGCCGTTTCACTACGACCGCTTGAACCATTTTTTTTAATTATGTTTCGATGTACCCACTCCTGCTTGTGCCAGCACATTGGTCTGCAGTATTGTGAAATAGATAAATTGGTCCGTTGAGAGCTGCCTTGTCTTGTCGTCCTGATGGTGACGGTTATTTGGTTTTCTTCGGCGTGGGTGTACGTTTGTGGTATGGCAGGCTGTACGATTTCCGGCTCATAATCAAGGCCTGCATGAACCGTTACTTCTCTCACTCCAGGTGTTCCGATGATTAGGCGTTTTACAATGTGGCCCATAGTGCTAACGGCTTTCTGTATTCACGTTGCGTGCGGCCCAAGACGCGTGCTGCACACGACAAAACAACCAATATGTGTGCTCGTTTGGCAGTAAGCAATGACATAGTTACCTCTGCTTGCGCATTTCCTCTAGAAACGCAATAATCAGCGGCCGTTTCGGGTTAATGCGCTGGTTTAATTCCATGAAACATCTTCGCCGTGGTCACCGCTTGAGTGTGAAACGTGTTATAAACATTGCTTCCACACATTGCACTTTTCTTATTGTTGAGTGCAGTCGTCTGCCGTTTCGGGAACGTCGAAGGCTGCTTTTCGAAGGTGGCGTGGTGATTATTTAAAGGATAATTGTTTAGTACGCGAAACGGGTAAGAAGCGACAAGACCTGTGCATGCGCGTGCAAATTCCACACCCTTGTAAAATTGCGCCGTGTCCTTATAGAAAGAAGAAACAAACAAAAAAATGTACACTGCACACGACCCGTGCGCTATCGCCCATACATTACCGGACACGTATTTTACCCCTGCAAGCGCCTGTGTGATCGTGTCCTTCCCGTACCTTTTCTAAAATAAAGACCATTTTTGGACAGTCGTTGTTTATACTAAGGAGGAGGAATAAACATTTATTCAACTGTATCGAGTTGCTAATTTTACGTATTTTCGTTAGTTTACATCCTGAAATAAAGTGTGCTGTTCCTTCGTGCAGAAGACGTTCGTTTTATTCAGATAAGCGTGACCGTGCCTTACATGCGCATTATCTGAGCCGCATCGGAAGGGCCCGCGTAACAAGAGCGCGCGAGCAGACGATGTCACGAAATTGGCTGCGCGCACTGCCGGGCGACTACCGTCGGCGCACAAACGCGGTCCAGCGCTCCTAGAGTTCCTGTATATAGCTCCCGCAGGGAGCTATATATATACAGGAACTCTAAGCGCTCCGGGCTTACAGCGCCCCGCTGTCGCTGCGGGGAACCACACTCCCGCTCATTGGCAACCGGAAGCAGTAAGCCTACGGTGAAACCGCTCTCACCTTCGCGGTATTCGCCGCGAGCTCGACATGTAGGTGCCTTTTTCTCGCCGTATGTGCGCTTGAAAGGTGCAAACAAGAGTGGTATGCTGTAGTTCGGTTCCTCAACGTTCAATGTATAGCATGGAAGCGGCAGTCAGTTTTCATTACTACGCCAAAAAAAAGCGACGACTCATCGGGAATATCAGAATGGCCGTAATTGTGACAATGAACTTGTACGCTGTGGCTCGTAGCAAGCTCGATCTTTCCAGACTATGGCTTTGAGCCTTCAATAAAAGCATAAATAGAAACAAATCAGAAAGCCTCGATCTCTGAAATTCAGTTTACAACGGCAATCTCAATCGCTTTCACTGGTAGCATGACGCATTCCTGCATTTGTTTGATGCCCTGAAATGGTAACACTACTTAACTGCCCCGAAATTCTTTCTAAAAGCTTACGATATTTTTTGTGTGTTCAAAAGGCAACATAAGATTACTGAATCTTGATCAGTGCAGATATATAAATGTAACTGCACTAACGAGTCTTTCAATTAAATTTTTTGATTAACGAATTCTCAGCTAATACTCATCTCTTTAACATAATTCTTGCGGGAAGAGATTGCAAATACATTGCTTTATTTGGGTACATGTACATCCATGCATCGGCGGAAGGTATTTCAGGACCCCTTTAAGAAAACAAACATCAATTGGTGATAAAAAGTCGGGCGTCCTGCTGGCGCAGCGAAACGTAGCCTCAAAGGAACCCCCGTGAGGACAAAGCGTGCGTAGGGTGGCACGCCACCTTAGCGGGTTGAGAACGGAATTTATGGGCAAACCTGGCAGCTCTCGGACGCTTTTAACGTTCTCTTTAAAACACTGTTAAACTTTGCGCTGCTGACATACCGAATAAATTACACTTACCGATTTTTGATGCCGCTGGGACGTCTGATATCCACGCACGGCACAGAACAGCGTGTGACTGCGGCGTCGTCTGCTCGCAACGCAGTCCCCAAGAAATGCCCGCCAGATGGCGCACCGGTTGCCGCGAAATGGCCGACTCGGCGAAATTCTGGTCTATAGGAGCTGACGATGACCCTCTTGAAATTGGGATTTTCAGCGCGGAAGCTAGACTTGCGTTATGAGGCGCGCAACAGTAAAAGGTAATGGATTAATTTAATGGCCACTGGAATCGCGATGCATGGACGTTTTTGTTTTTTAAACACGCGACCTTGTGTTCGGCAGCTTAACCACTGAGCCAGCACGGCGGGTGGTGTCAGCCCTCTGCGAGGAGTGAGAAAGCATGTGGTCCAAAAATACCGTAAGCTGAAAAACTTGTAAATTGAGAAATAAAAGGCTGAGATGAAAAATGAAATTATTGATGCGCCAAGCAAAGGAGTCTTCAGAAAAGAAATCGCTTTTGGACTCGATTCAATACCATGGAGTAGGTTTGCTACGCTGGTTCGGATGATCACAAATGTTAGATAGCATAAAAATCTGTCAGCGCTTACGACAAAGTAGACCACTGAGGAGTACCCAGAACCAATGCCAATGAACGCAGTACAAAGTAATGGACCGGTGTCTTCGGAGTCCATAGAGTCTCTACAAGGCTTCGTGGGAGACACGTAAACACTCGTTAACCAAGGGGGAATACAGTCACACGCGAAAACTAACGCTTGATATGCTGCCGACCACATTTACGGCTCAGTGTTTGGCCATTGTGGTAACACAAGCTTCGACGGGAGTGGGCCATATTGAAATTCGAACACACTAAGTGCTTGAACCCTTTGTGAGTAGACAACTGTGAAGTGCTAAACCAGCACTGAGTGGTACGCTGCAGAAGGGCTCGGCGAAGGCAGACGGGACTGAGAGCATGAGAAATTATTGAGGCTCTCGCTATCGACAAGAAGGGCGACTCATGCGTCAGCACCGCTTCCGTCACATTAACCGACAAAGAAAAGGACGTGCCCCAGGTGTATCCAGTGGACTGATTGTGCCAAATTTTCACCCAGTTGAGGAATGTTTGTCTGTATAGATGCGTGTTTTTCTTCAGTAAACATAAGTTGTTAGTCAGCTTTGTGTCCGTGTTTCTCTCGACCGTCCTTCGTTTCTGCACGTTCCAGTCGAAGGTTTTCCAGCGATCATGAACCAACTCACCCAATCCCAAGCAATACTACAGGAAATGAGAGACAGAGACCACAGTGCTGTCTAGGCGTTCCACACACTCACACCTATACACGA
This sequence comes from Haemaphysalis longicornis, assembly GCF_048455015.1. Classification (NCBI taxonomy): domain Eukaryota; kingdom Metazoa; phylum Arthropoda; class Arachnida; order Ixodida; family Ixodidae; genus Haemaphysalis; species Haemaphysalis longicornis. The sequence goes on along the minus strand of NW_027526203.1, from coordinate 247,253,235 downwards.
AAAGACCTTGGTGTAGGAGTTGTGATGCACAAAGCGGTAAAAAATACGTAAATAATGGGCACCATACAGCATACATTAAGAAGTCTACTTTCTGTAATAGAGATCAAATGTATCTCATTGAATAGTGTGCATTAGAGTAGAGCTTCTGAAGACATTTCTGGCAGGCCATGCTTTCGGACTGGCGACTACTTTGCGGAACTCTGTGCGTGTCTTTTCACGTGTGCGGACCCTTATTTTCTCGAACTGTGAAAGTTAACAAAGAAATTTCTTAGACTACCTCGGAAAAATTTACTGCGAGGCCGGGAATAGCCGATGTATTGTTCTCGCAAACCGCATAGGCTGTCACTGAAGGGACCCAATTACGGAACCAATCTGCCAATTTAAGGTGAACAACTAAACTTAGACAGAATTGCAAACAAGCCCACCAATTTGTAATTATTTAATTCTTTGCCCTTAATGTTGAAAGGTTAAAATCAAGGGCCGAAATATAAAAAAAGTGCGATTAGTCAGGCAATTCAAAATAGAACAGCCGAGCCTTCTACTCGGGCATCTTGCTCGGAAATGCTGAGTTCTTTGATAAGGATGCGGCAGATCGCACCTTTAATATATTTACTAAAGCGAACGATTTATTCCTCAGTGTAACATTTTTTTAAAATATCAATGACTCATTCAAATTTTCTACCAAACATAAGTAGAGATACGCGGTGGTTCGCCACGAAGTCCACAAAAGGTAACAGAAGGCTAACCTGCAGATGGTATGCCACCCAAAAAAACTCGTAGCCCAGATTTGCAAATCTGGCGCACCTAAGATATTGAAAGAGCGGTTTTTGATCAGCGGGCGCTTTGGCTGTGATTTCACTTTTCGAGGGAAAGAAACCGCGCACGGGCACGGGTCAACCACAGACTGTATACAAAATCTTAAGTTCGAACAGCTTTGGTGAATTGATCCGCTATTAAGAGATCATGCTTCGGAAGGTTGATCGAGAGAATACGGAGGGTATGGTCTCGATCACGTAAGCTGCAACTGCCGAAAGAGAGCACTGGCCTAGGTGCTATGATCAGCAGCAGTTTATAGTCGTGACCACTGGATGAGTCCCGGCCAGTGATGTGTACGTTCAAAGAACGTCGTTGTGGAGTACAAAGCAAAGGGTTTTTTTTTTTGAACCACGACTTAAAGGGACACTGAAGTGAATTTGTCAAGCTCCCGTTTTTGCTTGCACTGCGTAGACTGGCTCAAATTACCACACTTTTCATCGTTTATCCGGTTCATAAGTCGTTAATTATTTTATAAAGCGGGACAGAATAAAAACTACCATGCGCGGTCTGTGGCGGCCGCACAAACTAAAGGCTGTGACGTCGGGAGGAGGTGGCACCGTGATTGGACGATGTCCAAGGTTAGCATTCAAACAAGTTTCGGTTTCGGTTCTGTAAAACAACATGCTTGACATCCGCCGTTATCACTGGATGGGCATTCTCGATATCTCAATAATCGCCGTACCGCGCTTCTGCCATGTTGGCGGCTGTAAAATGCCTAAGATAAGCCGGCTTGGAATCGTATATAGCAATCACTAGCCGAGGCCTACGCAGTGGATGAACGCCCTCCGCGTCACCGCAGTCGCTCAAATGCCATGCGCTTTTCCCCCTTATTTGGTGCTTGCCTCACTCATGCCTGTATTGTAAAAAGCGTGTTCGCACCAGGCCAAGGGTTTCCCGGTCCTGGCCTGTGCCCACTGCCTGCAAGCAGTCGGTGCTTATGGCAACAGCACGCCAACGCGAGCTCGCTAGTGGGTCAGTGTCAGTCTGCGCGCGTTCTGCGAACTCGCTTGGGGGGCAGTGCACGTTACGGCCTAAAAATGGTGAACTCAGGATAGAAAACATCGGCCGAAAACGAAACAACCAACTTACAAAAAAAGAAATCGACAGCCAATTGAAGGCGGGAGAAGAGTCAGCGAAGTTAATATAGGTAGGTACTAAGCAATTAAAATCAACCGGTACTTTTATCGTACAGCGTAAACCCAAGGTGCAGGAAGCACTATTTGCGCTGGGTGCACTAGCACAGCGGGTGCACTGGCACAGCACAGCAGCACGACCACACATCTGCGAACAGTTTTCTGCTTAAGGAATGCCTTCGAAGGAGTGGCGCCTGCGAAGGAGTGGTGGGGTCTGCGAAGGAGTGGTGGTGTATTCAGATGTATTTACACAAGTCACAGAAAGGTAAGTCACAGTGGTAGCAGGCTTCTGATCGATAGCGCACCTCGTTTTCCTCTACTTCTCCCGCATCAGCCCCTGCCCTGCTTCATCTTCATCCCTCAGCACGCGCCCATCCTGTCCAAACGCCACGGAACACAACCCCTCGCTAGGAAAAGCACCATTCCGGTGCTAAGGAGGATACAGGAGACTTCGTGGGTTGTAGGGCTTAAGACGGGTACATGGATCGATGTCCGTTGGAGGGCGACCAGAGGACTCGGAGGGAAGCGCAGGGGAAATATTCTACGTCCCGTCAGTGACCAGGCGTAGCACCCGGTATGAACCAGTGTCGCACGAAAGCAGTTTTTGGGACAACCATTGTCGGCGACAAGGTGACCATAGGAGGACGAGGGCTCCAGGCGCATAGCTGACGCTGCGGTGCACAGCCGCGATCATAAAGGGGTCTTTTGGGAGGTTTGGGATTCCGAGAGTTTAACTCGGGCGACCTGCTGTTCAAGTAGGGCCCGTGTGATAGCCTAATAGGTGACCGGTAAAAAGCGCAAAGGCTCATGGGTACGCCGTCTGCTACCGCCACTTCCGGTTCGAGATCTCTCCTGCCCTCCGTACGCCTGCGTGCGCCGGCGGCTGTCAGGCGCGTGTGTGCGTGTTGTTTATTTGTCACAGGGTGCTTACCTGTCAGATAAACCCCTAGTAGGGTCAATCGTTGTTATTTATGGAATTCCCGATGCATGAGGTTTTTTTTCCCGGTGGAAACAGATAAACAACAAGCACACACGCGCGTGAAAGCCGACGGCGTACGGGAGGCCAGGAGAGCTCCCGAACCGGAAGTGGCGGCTCTCCGCGGGAGAAAACAATGCACCCATGAGCTGTTGCGCTTTTTGCCGGTCGCCTATGGACGTATTCTGTTTGAGTTGGGTAGCAAAGAAGCAAGGTCTCCATCGGCAACGCAAACTCCCGTCCATAGATGATATTGAAAGGTGGAGAATCCCGTTGCGTCGTGGCGGGACGAATTGTACTCAAAGCTTACGTACGGCTATGCATGGTCCCAGTATCAATGGTAAGCTGACACGCACATTGATAGCATCTCAGTGAGGGTCCGATTGAGCCGTTCAGTAAGCCCATTCGTCTGAGGGTGGTAAGCCGCGGAAAGTTTGTGTGTGGTGGAACAAGAACGAAGGATATCCTCAACAACTCGGGAAAGAAAGTACCGGCCTCGGTCGGTAACGAGTTGTCGAGGAGCACCAGTCTGTAAAATGACGTCACAAAGAAGAAAATCAGCGACGTCAGTCGCACAGCACGTAGGAATGGCCCGATGTATGGCGAAAGTGTATCATAATCTGTAGCGACCGCAATTCATTTGTTTCCCGATGTATAGATTGATAAAAAGGGCCAAGTAGGTCGACGCCGACACGATAGAAGGGCGCAGTCAGAATATCTAGTGGTTGAAGAGGACCGGTTGGTAGCACGGGTGGTGTCTTCCTCCGCTGGCGAGAGTCACATGCCTTGACGTATCGTCGCACTCAGGGGTAGAGACCGGGCCAGCAAAGCGACGTCATGCGCGGTGATAGATACGGCACGTTATGTGGCTGGTGTTGTACTGATAACCGCAGGTGCTCAGGAATGTGCAGTAGCAAGGCAGAACCGCCAGAGCGGAAGTTGCGGTAGTAGAGTACACCATCTGGTACGAAGAAGGCGTGGAGCGACGGTTCGGGATTAGCAGATTCAAGGTTCTGTAATATTGCTCACAACGAATCGTCACAGCGTTGCTCGACGCCTATGCGTAGTAGACCTGATATGGCGAGGGCGCACGGGTCGTAATCAGATGCAGGGAGGTAAGGCGGGTCGACGGGGTTCCGGGAGAGGCAGTCGGCATCTAGGTGTAGACGGCCAGACGTATATGTGACAGAGAAGGTATATTCTTGGGTGCTCAAAGCCCAGCTGCCAAGTCGCGCGGTGAGGTCCTTCAATCCTAAACAGCTCTTAACAACACAACGGCGTGTGGTGTATGATTGTGTGTTTTCTTCTGAATAAAGATTTAGTTGATAGTCAGCGCCGTCTTGTGCCCCCTCTGCCTCGTCGTTGTGTTGTTAAGCGCTGTTTAGGGTGGACGGATACCAACTAGCCCAGCTGTCGATTCTGCGATTCTGAGGTCCTTCAACGAGGAGAGCCAGCACGTAGTGATCCGTCACAACGGAGAGATGACGGCCATAGAGGTAGGGTCGAAATTTCGCAACTGCCTATAACAAGGCAAGGCAGTCGCACTCCGTTTTGTATTACTTGCGCTCATGTGTGGATAGCAAACGACTCGCGTAGGCAATAACCCGTTCACTGCCATCTTGTCGTTGAGCCAAAACTGCACCTATCCCATGGCCGCTTGCGTCTGTACGCACCTGCGTTGGTGCAGACGGGTCAAAATGCCCTGGAATAGGAGAGAGAGAGAGAGAGAGATGAAACTTTATTAGGCAACTCAAGTCCGAGCCACGGAGTTATCAGTCCACGGAGGAAGGGGGTGTTCCGCGGTCCTCCGACGGTGGTGGGCTTGGCGGAGGTGCACAAAGAGTTTCAATGTGGGCAGCCAAGAGGGACCACAGGGCTGCCCGTAGGTTTTCAGGGGGAGCGGCCCAGCTAGACCACGAGTAGGGAATATCAGGGGGGAAGGGGTTGGTCGAAAGAAATGTGGAAGACGAGGTCGCCCGTACACAGCGCCAATATGTATGTTCATTGTCCGGATAGCCACCGCATACCTGACAGTGCGGACGGCCTGGTGACTTTTGTATGTAGTGGAGGAACAGATCACAGGGGAGGGACAATGTCTGCGCCTGTCTAATATATGTAGCGTCTCTCCGTGAAATGAATTTAGATGGGGAGGGAAGTACCATTCTTGCTTTGCGGAGGTTAACCATCCCTGGCCACGATGTGGCCAGGGATGGTTATTTGACGGTGTTCAAACCGGCATTTGATTGAGTTTAATAGAAAGCCTGCCCGTCGGAAAATAAGGTGTATCTAAGCAAGTCGGTCAAGGTGACTGTCAAAAGACGATGAAAAAACGTCGACTTCGTCTAAGTAACACAGACATGCGGACCACTTTGAACCATGTAGCAGAGTTTCCATCACGTGCTCGAATGTGGCCGTGCATTACAGAGACTGAAAGGCATCACTTTAGACCGCTATTATAAAGCCAGTCTCCTCTTGGTCGAGTTCATCAATGGCAATTTGCCAATATCCCGAACCTAAATTAACAGACGAAAGATATTTTCCGCCGTGAAGACAGTCAAGCGCATCATGATCTGAGGGAGCGGATACACATTTGTTGAAAGGCTGATAATTGACGCAGAATCGCCAGCTGCCATCTTTTTCCCTCACTAGAACGACGGGCGACGCCCAGGGGATTGAGGAAGGTTCCACGGTATCCTTCTGGAGCATTTTGTCTACTTCCTCCAATTGCATGACTCTAAGCTCAGCATGAGAGACACGGTAAGGCGTGCGGTGAATGGGGATGGCGTCGCCGGTGTTAATGCGATGTTTTACAGCGGTTGCCTGACCCAGTGAACGGTTGTCGAGATCAAAAATATCCCGATAAGACGACAGCAGACATAGTCTAATTGGTAGTCGGTGGAGTAGGTTGGAGTAGGTCGGTGGATATTATTGCTGCCAAACTTGCATCCGTGGCTTCACTAGGTAAACGGTCGTTCGTACTGTCATGAGTACCATGGGCGGTGATGGTTGCAACGTCGTCGAGAGGGCAAATCATTTCGAGGCACATACCCTTCTGGAGAATTTGCGCTGAGTAGCCGAAGTTGATGAAGGGCAAATCAATGTGGTTGCGAGCAATCGTGGCGGTATCATGAGGGAACACCACACCGCGAGCAAGAAGAACAGTTGGAACTGGCGAAACCACGTATACGCCGTCAGCGACTGTGGAGGGGACGACGTCAAAGGTACGTAAGGGGCAGCTTGGGGGGGGGGGCAACTGGATGTCGTCGGTTGACAGGAACCTTGGGTGGGGTTTATTTTGTCGATGACGCAATGACGCCATCATAATGAGGGAGCTCGTGGTGTAGCAGCCCCGCCGAGCAGCCAATCAAGGCAAAATCAGAGGAGAGAAAATCGAGACCGAGGATAAGGTCGTGTTGGCACTGGTTCAATACGGTAAAAAGAACGACAGTTTGCTGGCCGGCAATTGTGATGCGATCACGGCGAGGTTCAGGCGAACGGGACTGTCGGCGCTGGGGCGATGGCGACCGGTTGATACGGGACGTGTTGGTGGGAGCGTCAGTGTATTGCGACGAACTGAGATTCATAAAACGACGAGTGCTAGCGTCGACGGGGAGAACCCAGAAGGATGCTGTGGGCGGGGCCAATACCAGTGGGATCTGCAGTAACAGGCAACATGTACTACTTTATGGCAATTAAAGCATATGGGCCTATCGTCAGCAGTGCGCCATTAAGATGGGTTCCTTGGACGAACAAGTGGAACGCTGAGGTGGTGCCGGGGCTGAGCGGGGAAAAAAACTGGAGCGCACATTTTGACAACTCACAGGGCAGGCAGCTGGAACACCCATGCTCGCAATTTCTTGGCGCACGACGGCCTGTGTGAGGGGTAGCATAGGCATACCACTTTCAGGTTTTTAGATGAGAAAGAGCTGGAGCCATGGCCTCCAGCTCTTGTCGTACCACCTTGGTCATGCTCGCAGTCGGCAGAGGACCGAGATCAGCTGTCGAGGCAGGGCGTGGCGGGGGCGATACGTCCTCGCATGACGACGTGGCTGCTGTGTTGGGAAGCGTCGTGTGTGGCAGTGCGATGCGATGACTTTTCGCCTGCTCGAAGCGGCAGCACTCCTTAATGATGGAGTCTACACTTTTGCAGTCCTTGCACATGAGCAGATTGAAAGCATCGTTTGCTATTCCTTTGAATACATTCGCCACTTTGTGATCTTCTGACGTCTGGTTGTCAACCTTATGGCACAGCGAGAGGACGTCTTGTATGCAATTCCGTGGATGTTTGCACACGGGATGAGTTCTTTTCAGAGAGAGAGAGAGAGAGAGAGAGAGAGAGAGACAAAACGTTTATTGCCGCAAGGGCTAATTCGTGGTGACCCGAGGGTGGAAGGTCCCCGGTGAGTTTGGCAGCTCGAGCGACGATGGCTTCTTGCAGCAAGCTGGTTACATGGTAGGCCGCCGGAACAAGTCGCGAAGTTTCTGCTTGCATGCGTCCCAACTGGTCACAGTTGCTCTTATGGTCTCTAACCAGGTATTGGCGGGGCCCTTCAGGTAGTAAGAAAGGTTTGCGAGCATTGCTGTGTTGTTCCAGCGGTAATGAGGGCTGACACGCTCGTACATGCTGATCCAATACTCGATGTCAACATCATCTGTGCCGTTGAACGTACCAGGAGCTCTGAGCTGGGACACAATGATGATGGGTGCTGCCGGTGCCGTTTCTCTGTTGGACGACATGGTCTGATCACCGATGTGGCGTCCGCTACGTAGCTCCGTGTATGGGAAGCCTGCCGAGGGGGATCACACTGCCACCTTTACCATAAGATGTTACGAGGTTGGCGAAAGAGTGGTGGTGTATTCAGACGTATTTACAGGTTATTTACACAAGTTACAGAAAGGGAAGTCACAGTGGTAGCAGGCTTCTGATCGATAGCGCACCTCGTCTGCCTCTACTTCTCCAACATCAGTTGTTGTTTTAGTTGTCGTTGTTGCGCCTTTATGTATGGCACATACCCAATCAGGAGATAGGCCAATCAACAGAAGACAGTGAATATAAATAAATTCTTATTTAATTACTAGGCGCTTAGAAAAGATAATTTAGGCCAGTTGGAAAGAGTTTTGGATCCACAAACGACAGAAAGAGAAAACTGAAAATTCAAGGCGGGAGAAACCAATCCCAATCATAAAGTGGATCTAAAATTTTCAATATAGCGCAGGAGAGCAGAGCATACATGGTTGGTTGGTTGGATCCGGAACGAGAATGGCGCGTACCCACTCTGGGGGATTGGCCAAGTCTTATTGTGATTTCACTGCTGAAGAAGCTTAGTAATTAGTTTCAAACGAAGGGAAAATAGGGTACAGTGATGCTAACAATTTTGGAATCAAAAGAAATTCAATACTACTGTACCAACAGGTATTTCAATAAACGATTAAAAATGGGTTGAAGCTATTGATTAAAAGGCAAGCGACCTGTTTCGGCAATATATGAGTGAAGAGCGCGAAAAACATCCCCGTTGCACCGACCAAGCCCGACTGCCCCAAATGACAATAAATTAGGCACTGACAAGGCGAGACCCAGGCGCCGGAGGGGAGCCTCCAGGTAACGATTTCGGAGGGAAGAGAACCGCCGGCAAGACAACAGGAAGTGGTCAAGTGTTTCCTCCTCTTGACAGGAGCTGCAGATGGCCGATGGCGCTATGCGTGCACGGTGTAGATAAAAATTCAAATTAGGTGTTCGACATCGAAAGCAAGTCAGTGTGACCTCGCACAGCCGAGACTGCGCAAAGTCACACTTCCAAGAGTACCGGAGATGCTCAATGTCTGGGCAGCCAGCGCTGCTGTCTGGTGGGAAGCTGTCCAGTGAACTGTACCTTCGAAACCTAGTTCCAACAACATAGGCTATCGGGGGCACAGTATTAACGAGAGAACCATCCAGTGCTACTCCTGCCAGGTAATCAGCAGTTTCGTTAAGTTCAACTCCTCTGTGCCCTGAGACCCAGACCAGCCGGATTTCCCTGACATGTGCCAGTAAGCATCGACAGCGATCGGCGAAGTGGAGAAACGGTTGGTGAAGATAAGGCGGAGCAAACCGAATAAGAATCCGTCACAATGATCACCTGGGGATGCTCTTCGCTGAGCTTTCGAAGAGCGAGCGCGATTCCCTAAAATTCTGCCAAATATATTGACGTGAAATTTGGAAGACGAAGAGGAAATGCCCAGTCAAGCGCAGGTGCAAAGATACCTACACCAGCTTTTTTGTCTCGAACAGAAGCATCTGTCGCTATAACCACATGCGTCGCGAACTCTTCTAGGTAGTTTTCTAAAAGGCCAGATATCGTTCTCTCCGGAAAGCATTTGGAATTGGAGGGGAAAATGTTGACGAAGTCAATGTCCACCATCGCAGTGCGATAGTCAAACGTAGGTACAGATAATATGTTGATATTTAAAGGGGCGAGCAAGGACTGGACGAACACTACCTGTGGACGCTTGCACTTGGGCCATGATTGGGCAAAAAAGGACGTTGGGGAGTGCACAAAAACCATTTGTGATCGTGATATAGGCAACTCCGATATAGGCAGCACGAAGGTATGCTTCTACTGCAACACCTTGAAACGAGATATCAGAGGAAGGATTCGAGCCGCCTCCCAGTACAATACCCGAATGGGGACGTACCTTGGCAATCCCAAACACAATAGCAAAGCTTACCTTTCTAATGTAATCAATGGTCGGGGCTTGTAGAACGGATAACTAGAAAAAAGATACAGCCGAATTCCAGAAAAGGGCGCACGTACATGCGATAAAGCATAAGGAGGACGTCTCTGCGCATACCCGATTTCTTATTACAATATCTCTTCAACACGGATACCGCTCTCCCCCCTTTCACCGCAATGAAGTCAATGTGAGGACGCCAATTCAGAGTGCTCTCGTACAAAACTCCTAGATATTTCAGAGAGGTAACCTGCGGTATTGATTTCTGTCTGTATGTCAGATCAATCAAAACTGGGTCTTTCACTGGGAATGCCAAGAGTGCACACTTGTCGACATTTAAGGATAGGTAGAGGCCATCCAGCCATGACTCTAAGGTCGACATATAAAGCTGCAGTGACTGAAACAAGACATGTACATTGCTTGAAGAGCTAAAAGACGCCGGATCGTCAGCATACAAGTAGGACTGTACGCCCGCAATAACGGGAACCTCGCTTAGTAAGACATTAAATAAAACCGGAGAAAGAACGGATCCTTGAGGTAAGCCTCGCGTTTGATTGTAATGTGAGGAGGTAACGCCGCTCTGAGCAATAAAGAATTTGCGACCGGTTAAAAACATCCTAACCCACGAAGTAATATATTCGGGAAAACATAATCGATACATCTTTTCTAAAAGTATGCCATGTTCCACGCAATCATATGCTTTGGCCACATCCAATGTCACAAGCGCTGCGGCCTCTTTGGAACGACGAGCCAGATGAAGGCGGCTCTCTAGGTCTATGTGCGCCGACCATATCGAGCAGCCTGGCCTGAAGCCCACCTGCCGAGGACTCAAAATGTTAGCACTATTTAAAAACTTTTCGATTCTGGCCAATAAAACCCTCTCAACAATTTTTACAAGATTAGACGTTAAGCTTATCAGCCTAATGTTATCCAATGAAAGACGTAACCCAGGTTTTTTAGGCAAGGGAACAACTTTCGACAGACGCCAATCGAGAGGCACCCAGGAAGCGCGCAGAGAGTGGTTCACAATATGCAGGAGGTCTTCAGGCGACTCCGTAAACATCATCTTTATCATTGGGACAGTAATACCATCTGGGCCTGGTGCTGCATCGGGTACACGCTGTAACACATCGTATAACTCTCCCTTCGTAACCTCTTCAAAGTTAAGAGGAGCCGGGCCCAGGACAGGGGAGCCATCGGCCGGTGGGGCCAGTACCGGGTAGCGGGAAGTGAAACGAGCCTGCAGTCTTACAGCCAACTGATCAAGATGAATTTTTAAGGTTGTTGGCGTATGCATGAAGGAATCAAGGTTTGGTGAGCTGTGGCCATTTTTTCTAATTCGCAAGAACGAGAAGAGCGCACGCCTATTACTAGTTTTCGAGAGGAAAGAGAAGCGGCTTGTGTTATATATCTCTTTTGTCCGTGCAACAGTACGTTTGAACACAGCGCGAAAATACTTAAAATTGCTCCAATTTTCGGGAAACTGGTTATACTGTAATTTTTTCCACGCTGCTTTTCTTCGACGGAAATCCCTCGTACATTCCTCATTCCACCAAGGACTGCTTGGCTTCCCTTTAACCGAAGAAATCGTAAATTTAGCTCGAGTGGCCGAATCCTGAATTACTGATATAAGCTCCTTGGCACGAGCGTAAATTTCTTGAGTTGGTATCGAAGCTAATCCTGAACGCATTAAATTTTCATACCGATTCTATTGACAAAGGAGTGCTTCCTACGGGTAACGTGTTTCCTTGCGCGAATATCAAAAACCAGGGGGATGGGGTCACTAGATGTAGCACAGTCTGCCGTAGACCACGCAGCAACAAGACCCGGCTTCGCAAAAGTAAAGTGCAATACCGACTTACTCTGGCCGCGCAGACATGTAGCCGCTTTTGAGTTCTCACAGGAGAGAGAGTGGTCGCTAATCCACCCCCATAAACGCCTCTTGCAAGCATCAGTACGATATCCCCAGTCCACATGATGAGAATTGAAATCCCCTGCTAATATGACATGATTTTTACAAGCCACCAAAGCTGCATCCAGTGAACCAGTCGATGTCACCCCATATGGAAAGTATGCATTTACAAGGGAGAATGAAACATTTCCTGGTAATTCGAAGTCAACTGCAAAAATTTCACTCTCAGATGAGAGAGAAACAAATGACATGTGTGCACTATGGCAGAATTTTTGCGATACTAAAATCAATAACCCTCCACCTCTACCTTGCCTGTCCAAACGAAACGAGCGGAAATTTGGAATAAAAAATGATTTCTGGGGAGAAAGCCAAGTTTCTTGAAGTAGGATAACGCCAGGGTGGTATTGAGCCACAAGCCAATTAAGATCAGGAGAAGCAGAGAAAACAGAGCGGCAATTCCATTGGAGTACTCGTATACTTGTCATTGTTAGCCAAGCTGCGCCGATGATATGGCCTATTGTAGTATGTCGTGCGGCTGATTGGAAGACTGCACAGAACTTTTTGGATTTTTGGTATTCTTTGGTTTGGAATCTTTGCTTACCTCCCCATCAGTGGGGGAGAGCCTGCGCTTTTGGGCCAGTGGGGAAGACTGGCCTACCTCCATCTCATCCGAGTCCTCAAAACAAGCGGACGACATTTCTTGGGACACAGGAAACTGTCCTAGATCAGTGACTGCTGCATTTTCATCTTAAGGGGATGGCATGTTTACAAGAGGAGTAGGCGGGGAGACCCGAGTGCCGCCCGGCAGCGATGCCGAAGGTGGCAATGGGGCTAGATGAGCCGATGCTGAGGGAGGTGCTGCTTCTGCTAAGTCAGCATTATTCAGTGAAGGTGGTTTCACACTTGCGGCACCTAAAATGGAGCCAATTCCTGCAGGTTGAAGTTGAGAGCCGGAAGAAATCGCTGAGAACATTTGCAAAAACTCTGCCATTTTCAGAGTCATGGCTTGCATTTGACTCATGCACTCGGACAGAGGCCCTATAAGTGGCTGTATAATGGTAGTCAAGGAGTTCACTACTGAAGCATTGATCATGCTGGTAATGGACTGCTCGCTGACAGAGTCCTGGCGGGAGGCCACAGTAGCATAACCACGCGCCCTTTCTTTGACCGCCGCTACAGCTTCCCCACGTGAGTACCTTCTCTTCTCTATGATTTCCAACACACTGGTTTCCTGAGAACGAGTCGGACAGTTGGAGTAATCAGCCGGGTGCGATCCCTGGCAAAGGCAACATCGGGGTTCAGCTGCTTGGCACTCGGAGGCAGCATGAGCTCCTCCACACGACACACACCGGGAGTTCGATTTGCAGCCTTTGATGCTATGGCCGTATCTCCAGCATTTGTGGTATTGGAATTGCCGAGGCTGAAGAGGTTCCACCCGGAACAGCAAAGGCCATGCCTTAATCTCCGAGGGGCAGGTGATTCCCGCAAAAGTCACGATGACGGATTCCGTTGGCATCTTTCTGTCGTTGGCTGTTCTGCTGCACCGGAAGACCGAAATGGCAACCGCCGCTGCGAAACTATTCAGCACCTCCGGTGGACTCAAGTCCTTGCTAACTCCCCTCTTTCGAGCATGCAAGGTGAGGAGGAATAAACGCTGTCACCGGCAATGAGGAGAACTGAGTACAGGCTAGAATATCCATGACGCAGGTCTCGTCAGACGACCGGACGAGTAAGTATTCATGGTGACGGTGAGCAGCGACACCGCGGACCCCGAGCTCCCAACATAAGCCGTGTCCAACCGTGGCGACGTGTTTAAAGGTGAAGGGTAGAAGCCGTAAACGGTGGCCGTCGGAGCCTTGGTCAAGCTCCGGCCGATGGGCTCCCTGCCTGTCTACCAGGCAGGGAGCTCCGGGACCTCTTTGACTACCAGGGTAAGGTCAAAGGAGAAAGTACCCCCGTCTCCCTGCTTTTATACTATGATTTATGGTATTGTCTAAAACCCCCTCCAACCGTGATCGGCCCCCTAAAAGGGGCCGCACCGAAGTATCGTTTCCCCCATTGCCATCTTTGACATTTCCTGAACCAGATAATTTTTCTAGATTTCTTGTCATGGAATCGCTCAATCCAACCCACCCTCTTGCATCTCAGTCAGTCTTCTTGATCGCCAAGTATCTTGAAGCCATAGTAGGAAAATCGTATAAATGCAAAAAACAAAGGTCTGGTGAACTCTTAATTGAAATAAATGACAAGGAACAGTCTGCAAAGCTTCTAGCTCAGACTAGACTCGCTGATCTTGACATCCGGGTCACACCGCATCGGAGCCTCAACAGCTCGCAGGGTGTGATATCCGAGACAGACCTCCTGAACGAAACCGATGCGGATCTCCTTGCCGGCTTGAAGGATCAGGGCGTCACTGCCGTGAGACGCATCACTATCCGTAGAGACGACAAGGAGATTCCCACCAAGCACATTATCTTGACCTTTGACCGCGCAGTTCTCCCACAACATATATATGCAGGTTTTATCCGGTGCTCAATACGTCCGTACATCCCGAACCCACGGCGCTGTTTTAAGTGCCAGCGGTTCGGGCACGGTACGAACTCTTGCCGTGGCCGAACGACGTGTGCGAAATGCGCGGCGCACGATCATCCTAGTGACAACTGCCAATCCGATACCCTCACTTGTGTAAACTGCGGGGGACCGCATGCAGCGTACTCCCGCAAGTGCGAAAAGTTCCAACTCGAAAAAAAGATCATCAACATCAAAGTAACCGAGAACATCACCTTCCCAGAGGCGAGAAAGAGGTTCGCCTCTTTCCCTCTGGGGAGGTACGCTGACGCGGCTCGCCGGGGGGCGGAGCGGCGTCTGGTGTCCACAGGGACCCAGTTCAGCGAGTCTGACCTGGTCCCGCCCCCGCCCCCCGCTGGGTTGCCTCACGCAGCCCAACCCGGCACCACGCCGCTTGCTGAGGCAGCAGCGGTTGTGGCGCAAACCACTCCTGTCGGGACCGGTGCCGCTCCCGCCTCTGTCTCCCCGTCATCCAGTGCGTTGGAGGGTACCGAGGTGATGGACACCACGGGCCCCGCACCGGCTCCCACCGCCACCGCACCGCTTGTGCCACCTCTGGCGCCCCCGACGGTGGCGGCTCAAACGAAGGGCTCCCGAAGGGGGGCCAAGTCCGGGGGGCCCGGTCCGTCGGGCACCCCTCGGACATCCGACGACGAGATGGACGTCGGGCCGTTCCTGCCTGCAACGCAGCGCAAGGAGCGGCCACCGACTTCCAAGCCTACAGAAAGGCCCAAAAAGCCCAATCCAAGAGTAACAGCCCCGAAAGACAACACATGAACACACACGAACACACACATTCCAGTCATTCTTAAATTTAAATAATGGGAACAGAAAATATTATCCAATGGAACTGCAGAGGCCTCCTTAAAAATCTTGACGATGTGTATGAGATTCTGCATGCCAGTCAGCCAAGTATTATGTGTCTCCAGGAAACCCACCTCAACTCTAAACAAACAAATTTCTTAAATAGGTACATGGTATTCAGAAAGGACAGGGTTGGCTGCACCCACTCTTCAGGAGGTGTGGCCATTATCGCCCGGAAATCATTAGCATGCCACCCTGTCACTTTAAACACTGTCCTCGAGGCTGTAGCGATCCGTACCATAATATTTAACAGGTTGATAACGGTATGCTCTATTTACATCTCTCCTGATTTTGCACTTCTGAGCTCTGATTTCGAGGCACTGGTTGACCAGCTGCCCGAACCATACATACTAACAGGCGACCTTAATGCGCACAACTCTCTTTGGGGCTCCACCAGAACGGATGCCCGAGGTCGCCTGATAGAGAAGTTCCTTACATCCTCCGGAGCATGCCTTTTCAACAAAAAACAGCCTACATACCATAACTTAGGACATAATACATACTCGCATCTTGACTTGGCTATTGGTTCCGCAGTTCTCTTTCCTTGTCTTGAGTGGGGTGTGGGCACAGACCCATATGGTAGTGACCATTTCCC
Organism: Haemaphysalis longicornis; assembly: GCF_048455015.1. Lineage (NCBI taxonomy): Eukaryota > Metazoa > Arthropoda > Arachnida > Ixodida > Ixodidae > Haemaphysalis > Haemaphysalis longicornis. Next base: position 247,237,663 of record NW_027526203.1, on the reverse strand, counting down.
CACTTCATTAACATATATAGGTATAGGCCCGAGCAGTCCATCTTCCCATAAAAGGTTTAATGAATCACAAGCAAACTGGAGCACATTCACACAAATATCTCAACTACACCACACATCCATAAAACACCTACACGTAGAGGAAGCCGCCCAACTCGTCACGGCTCACATCCTCGACGCCGCCGAAAAGTCCATTCCCCAGGCCTCCAGTGGGTCCTGCTGCCCAAGGAGGCCCTGGTGGAACGAGGACTGCAGGCGGGCGCGAGAGGCCCAGAACAAGGCGTGGGGTGTCCTTCGCCGGTACCCCACGTCAGACAACCTCATTTCTTTTAAACGGGCAAAGGCTTTTGGGAAGCGAGTGCGTCGTGAGGCGAAAAGGGAGAGTTGGCGCACCTTCCTCACTTCCATCAATTCATACACTGATACACACAAAGTCTGAACACGAATACGAAAACTAAAAGGACAACAGACACACAGCCTGCCCCTGGTTAGTACAACAGGGGACACACTGGAAGACCAGGCTAACACACTTGCACAACACTTCGAACACGTGTCCAGTTCAGCACACTACACAAACACTTTCATGAAACACAAAACATCTGTAGAAAAGAAGTCCCTACGTGATAACAACAAGTCGCACACTTCTTACAATTCTTGTTTTTCAATTCATGAGCTGAAGGTTGCTCTGAGCACATGTAAGACGTCAGCTCCAGGTGCAGACAAAATCACATACACCATGATACAACACCTACACCCAGACACTCTTGAAACACTCTTACACCTATAGAATAAAATATGGCTTTCGGGGCACATTCCTCGCTCTTGGAGGGAGGCCATAGTAGTGGCTGTCCTAAAGGAAGGGAAGGACCCTTCCTCTCCTGCCAGTTATCGCCCCATTGCCCTGACAAGCTGCCTGTGTAAGCTCTTCGAGAAGATGATAAACAGGAGACTTGTGTACTTCTTAGAGTACAATGGTCTTCTCGAGGGCTGCCAGGCGGGCTTCAGGGCGGGGCGATCTACCAACGATCAACTCGTTGCGTTAGAGTCTTATATCAAAGATGCCTTCCTCCACAAGCAGTACTGCATGACGGTCTTCTTTGATCTTGAAAAGGCGTACGATACTGCTTGGCGGTACGGCATCCTTAGCGACTTGAATACCTTTGGCATGTCGGGTAACATGATGAACACGCTTGCCAGTTACCTGTCTGAAAGAACGTTTCGCGTGCGAGTTGGAACTGCACTTTCTAGGGTTCATGTGCAGGAAAACGGCGTGCCGCAAGGTGGAGTTTTAAGTTGCACCCTTTTTATTGTAAAAATGAATTCTCTTCAGAAGGCACTGCCACCATCGATCTCCTGTTCAATCTATGTAGACGATATTCAACTATCCTTCAAATCGTGTAACTTGTCTATCTGCGAGCGCCAAGTGCAGCTTGGTGTGAACAAGCTAGCCGTCTGGGCAGATCGCAACGGTTTTAAATTTAATCCAGGAAAGTGCACTTGTGTTCTGTTTTCTAAGAGGCGTGGCATGCGGCCGGATCCAGACATTCGACTCCACGGTGCCTCTATTCCTGTCCAAAAGGAACACAAGTTTTTAGGTATAATCTTTGACGAAAAGCTCACATTCATCCCACACATAAAACAACTAAAACATAAATGCCTAAAAACAATGAATATCCTGAAGGTTCTCTCGCACATCTCTTTTGGTGCTGACAAACAACTTCTGTTGCGTGTTTTTACCAGCTTGATAGGTTCACGGTTGGACTATGGCAGCGTTGTCTATGGGTCAGCCACTAAAACATCCCTCAGAATGCTGGACCCTGTGCTTCATCTAGGGCTCCGCTTGTCGTGTGGCGCCTTTCGGACTAGTCCAGTCGAAAGCCTGTATGTAGAGTGCAACAAATGGAACCTACAACGTCAGCGAGAATACACAGACCTCCTTTATGGTTTTAAAATTTCATCCATGCCTCACCATCCTTTTAAATCAGTTTTTCATGATACCTCCATGACTGAACTCCTTTTAAATCGACCATCGTTCTCTGCGCCCTTCTCTTACAGAGTTAGAGAGGAAGCGTCAGAGCTTGCTGTCTCCTTTTTCAATACCATCCAAAGTTCTGTAACAGATTTCATAGCACCATGGCATCTCCGCCCTGTCTCATGCGACACATCATTCACACATGTAGATAAAAACCGAGCTCCCACATGTGCAATTCTGCAGCATTTCTTGTATTTGCAGCAGAAGTATGAGTGCTCTGAATTTTATACGGATGCCTCTAAGACTTCCACCTCTGTGTCCTGCGCGGCGCATGGGCCCGGCCTTAGTGTCACCAAAACTCTGAATAGTCATACTAGTATATTTACGGCAGAGGCTTACGGTGTACTTCTTGTTGTCAATCATATACTTCAAAGTCACATCCCACAATCCATTATATATACAGACTCCCTCAGTGTCGTGCGGGCGTTGTCGTCAACAAAGTCTTCGAAAAATCACGTTGTAAATCTAATAGTCAAGGGTATTATGTCGGTGTATGTACGCAAGTTTGAACTGGTTCTTTGCTGGGTCCCTGGCCACAGTGGTATAGCCGGGAACGAAGCAGCGGACCGAATGGCTGCTGCTGCTACACTCTCGAATACAGTAGACATAACCACATTACCCTACACCGACGTGAAACCACACATCAGACAACAACTTCGCAAAACATGGCAAACGCACTGGAGTGAACAAACAGACAACAAGTTACACGTAATAAAACCACACTTGGGACCATACACCACCGACACACGTAATAGATACACTGAAGTCGCCTTGGCTAGATTACGGATAGGGCACACTCATGCAACGCACTCACACCTTCTCACGGGGTCTCCAAGACCTCTGTGCAGCAGGTGCGGAGAGGCCCTATCCGTGATCCACATCCTCATACAATGTAAGGCACTCGACATTACACGACGAAAACACTTCCCACAACTACATACACGACATATTCCACCACACCCGTCATACTTCTTAGGAGATGAAGCCATGTTCTCTGTTCAGCGAACCTTAAGGTTCCTATCTGAAGTTCATTTCTTACAACTCATCTCTTATCACCCATAGCTTTACCCCCGGTCCAATACACCAGCCACCTTATTTAATTTTTAACCACTCTTGTTCTTCACCCTGGCCCTTTACACCAGCTGTGCTCATTGTTTTTAACTGATTTTATTTCGTGTTCTCTCCTATCAAATCACTTTGTGTTTGGCGCTCTTTGCCCATGTCGGCCTTGCGCCAATAAAATCAATTCATCATCATCAACGACCGGACGAGTATGCCACCCCTGTCGAACGGTCTCACCTCCGAGATCTTCCTGAAATGCGGAGTCACCCCTTGCAGGTCCACTTGAATGGCCTGCGGATTATTGCGCCGAATTTCGCCCCCGTTTGTTGGAACCAGAGCCACGGGGATGTTCCGCACTCCTCCGTTGAGAAATGCCTCCACAGACAAGTCCTGCATGGGGAGGAAAGCCGACCAGGGCGAGGAACCCTGACCGGGGGAGTTGAAAGACATCTCCCTTACCAATAAACTAACTCACAAAAAAACAAAAACCCTTCAAGGCTGAAAATCAAAGCCTCTTAACCTCAAACAAACACAAAACCACTCAAAAACTCGGCCAAACCCCACAGAGGAGCTTCTTTCCTTGACAGGAGAGTTGCGCTGACGTGTTGCTGCGAGCATTCCAGCACCGGCATCCCGGCGGCAGAACCCCCTGTCCTGCTTCATCTTCATCCCTCACAAGCACTCATCCATCCTATCGAAACGCCACGAAACCATATAAAAAATTAAGTACCCACCTTCCATCTTTACGTCTCCCTCCTACCGGATATAATACATAAAATTATGTAATTATGTCAGAACTTGTCAAGGTGGGCCGGCAACTGCAAATGGAGGTAATTAGAACGTGTCCGTGTATTTTATTTTGTAACCCGCATCGAGCAACAGTACTTTAAACCATAGAGTTTCTTAGTAAGTATACTAGAGAGGAAACTGCGCCTGGTAATCCATGTTGTCGTGGGGGTTTATTGAAAGAATCTCGCTTTTGGCTTGGGCTTGGCATGGTAATTGAATTCTTAAGCGGTTTTGGGGATTTGCTTTCTTCACTATGCATTAACACGTCTACGAGCTACGAGGAAGCCGAAATCCTTCTTGTTCTGTGGTAGCCGTGTTCGGTGAAACAGCAGGCAGTGCGTGACCGTACCTGACGTTGGTCATGCCACAGTCGAAGGACGTATGACTGAGCGGCTAATATGCCACCGCGAAGGTTGTAGCTGACGAAAAAAAGAAACAAAACGTACTTCGACGAAGACAAGATACGACAGATACGGGCGCCTGTATCCGTCCTATCTTGTCATCGTCTGCCATGTTTTCTTTTTTCTTCAAGCATAAACCAACTCTCTCAGCAGCAAGTTTTGTTAAACTGTAGCTGACTGTCGGTGCACCGTTCATCACGAAGGCGTCGTTTTCATATGCACGTTCAAAAAAAAATTTCCAAACTCTTCAAACAGCCTATAATTTAGTATAATCGTAAAATAAAAAATAAGAGTCTCTAACGAGTTTGCCCCCCAAATATTAACACTGTTCGTAACTACCACCTTGGCTGCAGAATAGCAGGCCCAACCGTTCCGGCAAAAATACGCTTTACTTCTTTTTTCCTTAGTTTTAAAACGGCCTGTTTTATTTCCCACTTACATAACTGCACACTATTCTTGGCATTTTTGCGGCACCTTGTTTAAATTGGCGGTCACTTAAACGTTTCAGTCCAAGCCAATGACGAAATTAAGGCGAGCGCATGATGTAATGGCTGTCCATGACGACACAGACGGCCTTGATGTGAGCCGCATAGACGCTAGCGCTAGATTCCTCTCTAGTGTATATTGTAAGAAACTCTATGCTTTAAACCTTGTCCCAAATATGTATGGGGCAGTTTCGTGTCATGGCTCCTATTTAATACTTGAGCGCGTTTACCAGCCCCCACCCACCAGTTTCTTGGGTGACGTATGTGGCATGCGAGGAGCGGGACGGAAAATGAACTTCTTTAAGGGAGGATCAGAGTGAGGGGCGCCATGACAAGCGGGGTGAACTCGGCTCTTATTAATAGTAAATAAATCGTTCGCGTTGGGGCAATGACTAACGTAGCCTTGTGGCTTATGTTCATTTGGTTTTATCTTCCAGACCATCGCTCCGTGGAGGATGCCCGAGTTCTACAACAGGTTCCGGGGACGCCAGGATCTCTTCGAATACGCCCAGGTAGCGACTGTTCATTGTAGTGGCTTGGAATGTAGTAGTGTGCGACTGTGCTCGTTCTTCCATCTGGCACGCTTCATTGAACGTATACTGCTGACTTGTTATGTTTCAAAGGTATACATAACTTCGCTTTACAGTCCAAGTATTAACGCTGAGCATGCGACTTCCTTAGTGTTACAGCGAAAACGCCTCAAAATCCGTGTCGTCGTATTAGCCGAACAACAATACCTACGGCTCTAGGGGCTCTAGGACCCTGTGACTGCGCAGTGGTCCTACAGTGAAGTGATTTCGCCTTTTCAGAAGCACGGCATTGAGCTGCCAGTGACACCTAAAGCACCTTGGAGCATGGACGCCAACCTAATGCACGTCAGGTGAAGGCCATTTTCAAGAACCCCGACTAATAATGAACGCACGGACGCCACGCTCTTATATTAATTCCTTTTTTTGTGATACAAATTTCTAAACCATGCATCACAACCTGCAAGCTACTACTTTTTTCAGCCTTAGAAAACGATTCGCTTTGTGTCCTTGTTCTGGGATTTCTGTGTCTGTGTCTTTGCTCTGTGATGTTCTTTAGCTTTCACCATGTCATTTGGCTTCGATTGTTGATAAACAGTGAAGTCACCACTACCCTCATGATCGGACTGGGCAGGTGTTTTAAAGGGACACTGAAGTGATTTGTAAAGATTGCGGGATTACTAGCGCAAATTGTAGTCCGGAGTCCATAGGCCATGTTTCGATCACTCTGAGCGCGTTTACGCGAATTTATTTAGTAGAAAAATCATTTCGAAAATGCTGTCCTCCTCTCTGCACCCTCGCCCATTTTCTGTGGCGTTTTCGTGTGACGTCAGGAGGAGATGAGCTCCCAACTGGCTGCGCTACTGCACGGTTCGCCGACCTTCCGACCGAGTCAGTCGTGACAGCGTTTAGTCCGCCGGCCGCCGGCGGGTCGTCGCAATTCGCTCGCTCAGTTGAAACTAAGCCACAACACGTTTGTGAATGGAAGAATGTGCCTTTCTTTACTTTGTTAGTTTGTACACTGTATCAAGCTCCGAGTCCGGGTCGCTCCACACAAGCGCTGTACAAGTGCACATGCGACGCTTCGCTGACTTAAGACCACTTGAAGGTGGGAGAAGAGTAAATGAAGTCAATATAGGTACCAAGAAAACAACATCAACTGAAACTTTTACCATGCAGTGCCAAACTAGGGAGCAGAAAGCACTTTTTTGCACTGGATGAACAAGCACAGCGGTCAACAGAACGACAGCACGACTGCGAACGCTTTTCCGCGGAAGAAATGCAATTGCTAGACGTGAGATATTGTGGAAGTTTGGTGGACGCTTACTGCACAAGCGATATACAACAAATAGCCACCTAAAGTAATTGAAAAGCTAAAATTAAATAAAAGTGTAAACTGCTTATACATGATATATGTTATATATCCAATCTCGCCAGCGCTGGCTCGTGGCTGAGTGGTCTGAGGCGCTAGGATTATTCTTTTGCAAGTCGCAAGTTCGAATACCCGAAGGGTACGTGCTTTTTTTTTGTAAGTTGATTTTTTCGTTTTCGGCCAATGTTTTCTAAATTGAGTTCACCATTTTTGGGCCGTAACGTTCACTGCTACAAGAGCGAGTTCGCAAAACGCGCGCAGACTGACAATGACGCGATAGCGAGTTCTCGTTGCCGTGCTGTTGCCAAAAGCACCGACTGCTTGCGGGCAGTGGGCACAGGCCTGAATCAGTAGACCCTTGGCCTGGTGCGAACACGCTTTTTACGATACAGGCATGAGTGAGGCAAGCTCCAAATATGCGGGAAAAGCGCATGGCATTTGAGCGTCTGCGGTGACGCGGAGGGCGTTCATACACTGTGTAGGCCCCGCGGCTAGTGATTTCTACGATGCCTAGCCGTCCTGGAAGGCTTATCTTAGGCATTTTACAGCCGACAACTTTGCAAAAGCGCGGTACGGCGATTACTGAGATATCGAGAATGCCTATCCAACGATGCCCTCGGATGTCAAGCATGTTGTTTTACAGAACCGAAACCGAAACTTGTTTGAATGCTAACCTTGGACATCGTCCAATCACGGTGCCACCTCCTCCCGACGTCACAGCCTTTAGTTTGTGCGGCCGCCACAGACCGCGCATGGTAGTTTTTATTCTGTCCCGCTTTATAAAATAATTAACGACTTATGAACCGGATAAACGATGAAAAGTGTGGTAATTTGAGCCAGTCTACGCAGTGCGAGCAAAACCGGGAGCTTGACAAATTCACTTCAGTGTCCCTTTAATGCGAACTTGCGTGAGGAGAGGTGCGTAGGGGTGAAACATTAGCATAGCTTTGGCCGATCCGAGTGGGCGTAATTTTTTCGTTGAAAACTTTGCGCGTTGTTGCTGAAGCCAGACTTAATACCGCCACCTCATGAGTGCACTTATTCTCAAGAGATTGTAATATCGCTTACCGTTCTGTATAACGCTTGATCACGAACAACAGGCGATTGATATTCGTTCGAGTATATTGCAAAGCATCGTTATACAACATTGTGTACAGTGTTGGTCTGCTCGTCATTCATCACGAAATCATGAAAGTCGAAGGCGATGCACGTTTTGGCGCGCCAGCTCTTAGTCTCAGGCAGAGAGCGAACACACTTGGCTCATAATTAGCTTAACAGAGCTGTATGTGTGTGATGCGACGACATTAAGCCTGTCTGTGCCCTAGTCTGTTTACCAACACGAGGGAAGTCCGGAAACTACTTTGACGTACACAGGCTTGCGGGCATCACTTATATGTGCGTTCTCCGCTTCCTTTGCCGCATCAAGCTGAAGCCATATTGCAGGGCGGTTTGAGGCCCGGAACGTGAATCTCGCACAATTTTTTAAATTTTCGCGCACTTAACTTTCGCACCGTAATTTAAAGACAGGCGCGACCGTAGAACAAAGCGCCAGGGAAGCAATGAACAGCAACAGTGAGGCACATGAAATGAGACGAAATCATAGCGACGCTTTTATTAGCCTAATAGGGCTGCTGCACGAAAACGCTGGAGGCGGTTGGGCGCGTACAGTGCGAGCCGAGTCCACAAATAGAACCGTTGCTTTAGCAGTTTTGTGTTCTCATTCAGTGTGCGAGAGAGAGAGAGAGAGAGAGAGAGAGAGAGAGAGAGAGAGAGAGAGAGAGAGAGAGAGAGAGAGAGAGAGAGAGAGAGAGAGAGAGAGAGAGAGAAAATAAACTTTTAATAGAGCAAACGGTGGTGGTTGAGCCGTCACTCGATGGGGTGGGTTCGCCTCAGTCCAGGTACCCTTGGGCCTTGGCTGCAGCCCTGGCACGGGTGACCAGAAAGATGCGGTCAGCATGATGGGAGCTGGTCAGCAGGCCCTCCCACTGCTCTGGGGAAGGGTTGGGGTTGGGGGTAAGCGGTGGGGTGTTTTGACAGGCCCACACCATGGAGTAGGTAGTCTTAAAAAAGGGGCCGAAGAAACAGGTGAAGAAATAATATTTTTCTTTGTACGCTGCTTTCTTGTGGACATGAAATTCAAAGGCCGAAAGAATACGAGTATACCTGAGCGCGCCCTCCATGTGTTCTTTGTATAGTGGGAGATAGTAAACCTAAGCAAACTGTTTCCGAGTTGTATTTCTTCATTTCCCTGTTTTTTCGTTCAAAAGCATGTATTCTGTACAATTAGCTCAGCATTGCCAGTCATTCAATGCTTTAGTGACGGAAACACAAGCACCTACAAACTGTAATGGCCATAAGCATTCACACGGGACACGTGGACTCAAATTAAATCCCGCGCTCAGGCCCAATGACAGTAATTTCATGTAGCACGTGTGATAACTGAACATTGCGCGCAGTGAGTCATTGCGGCAATACCTGCTTTATTATCACGGATATGTGCAGCACACGACTTGTATTCTTGAGTGCTTCCGGGCAGTAGGAAGTTATCCGCTCATAAATTCAAATTTCAGGTGAAACGCCATGCTGCCGAGTCTGCTAAGCAAGGTATTGGCGTTGTGAAAAGCCACGTCCGAACGGATCCATTTAGGTTGATGCTGATAGTTTACTAACGTTCCACAATGACTAGAACGTGGTTTAACAACACGGAGGTTGGCGCCTCATGGTATTTTAAATGTACACAACGCGCGAAAACGTCTTTCTCCATTCACGGGACTTCACCCTACAGCTACGAGTCGGGGATACTGGAGAACCCTGACACGTCGGCACCCGAGGAAATTTACACCATGACCCGCGATCCTGCAAAAGCCCTAGAGGAGCCGGAAACGCTGGAGATCGAATTCAAAAGAGGTCAGTTTGGTGTGGCTATAGTATGATAGAGAAGATAAAGAAGATAGATTCTCTATCACGATCGATCAGGTGATAGAGAAGTGCGCTGAGTATACTGAACCCCTATATATAGCCTTCATAGATTATGAGAAAGCATTTGACTCGGTCTAAACCCTAGCAGTCATTCAGGCATTACGGAAGCAGGGGGTATATGAGCATTATGTAAGAATACTAGAGGATATCTACAATGGGTCTACAGCTACCATCATCCTCCATAGGGAGAGCAGTAAAATACCTATAAGAAAGGGTGTCAGACAAGGAGACACAATCTCTCCAATGTTATTCACAGCATGCTTACAAGAAGTATTCAGAACGTTGGATTGGGAACAGGTGGGAGTAAGGGTTAATGGAGAATACCTCAGTAACCTCAGATTTGCTGATGACGTTGCCTTGCTAAGTAACTCGGGGGACGAATTGCAGAGCATGCTTTCTGCACTGGGCGAACAGAGTAGAACCGTGGGTCTGAAAATTAATATGCAGAAAACTAAAGTAATGATCAATAACCTCGGTACAGCACAGCAGTTTGAGATAGGTGGCGAGAGAGTGGAAGTGGTAAGCGAATATATCTACTTAGGCCAAGTTGTGACCCCAGATCCCAACCATGAGGCAGAGATAATTAGACGGATCAGAATGGGGTGGGGTGCATATGGCAGACATTCTCGGATAATGAATAGCAGCCTACCATTGTCGCTGAAGAAGAAAGTGTATGACAGCTGCATCTTACCGGTACTCACCTACGGGGCAGAAACTTGAAGGCTGACGAAGAGGGTTCAACTTAAATTGAGAACGACTCAGCGGGCAATGGAGCGGAAAATGATAGGTGTAACATTAAGGGACAAGAAGAGAGCGGAGTGGGTCAGGGAGCAAACTGGTGTTAAAGACATATTAGTAGAAATTAAGAAGAAGAAATGGACGTGGGCAGGGCATGTAATGCGAAGGCAAGATAACCGCTGGTCATTAAGGGTAACAGAGTGGATCCCTAGAGAAGGCAAGCGTTGCAGGGGGCGGCAGAAAGTTAGATGGGCAGATGAGATCAAGAAGTTTGCGGGGATAAATTGGTCACACTTGGCACAGGACCGAGGTAATTGGAGAATAATGGGAGAGGCCTTTGCCCTGCAGTGGGCGTAGATAGGCTGGTGATGATGATGATGATAGTATGAAGGGTCTTCGAGCATGCGCCCTCTTGGTGCGAACAATCTACGTGAATAATATGAGCAAGCAGTGACAATCATAAATTGAAACTACGAATCACTTGCACTGTGAGGCACACGCAGTTAACTGACAATCGGGAGCGGCAATGTTGGCTGAATTCCTTATTCATCAAAACTAGAGAAGGACCTATTTTTAACTGCATACATGTCTAACAGTGATTCTTTATACTTCACCATTAAAAAAAAAACACTACGATGTGCCCCCAAAATAAAGTAGATGACATTTTAAACGCGCGGTGTGGATCTCCTCAGCCATTATTCAGGCTATCACAACCAGCAAAAGAATGAGGCCGTGAAAAAGTGCTTATTTTGCGTAAATACGTGTAAATAATTGTCTCTTTAAAACGAACCGACCCTTCCTGGCCGGTTGAAATATATCTTGTTTTCTTGTGATTCCAACTTGATTCCATATCTTGTGATTCCAGCTTCATTGTCGTGGCACTGCATTTCAGACATAAAAATTTGTCCTTGGTGAAGCTGCGCGAAATATATAGCGGCTTAAACGCAGGCCGGGGCGAGGTTCTTCTGCGACTGTGCTTGATCAGTGTTGAAGAGTGGTTCCGAGTAATGTTGGTTAGTGCCTTCGTATTTCACTATTACAGTGTTTTCTTTTTCTTCTTTTTTTTCTATTTTAGGGAAGCCTGTTATGGTCACAAACCTTTCGGACGGCAGCCAAAAGACAGACTCCTTGGAATTGTTCCTCTACTTGAACAAAATTGGGTACGCGATCTTATTAAGTGACACGACAGAGTCATTTGTCCTGTAAGAGACATTACCATTTTGATCTTGACTTGTACGTACGGGGTTCACATTGAAAAGCATCCTGTTCTCCTTACACGTTGCTGACTCAGAGGCCGTCATGGTGTGGGCCGCATCGACATCGTGGAAAATCGAGTTATTGGAATGAAATCGCGCGGTAAGCTTGCCGTTTATGATGTCTTTGATACACAAAATGAACTACTTGGTAGGAAATAGATAGTTACCGACTTTATTTTCACCGAACACAAAAGCTCCAATGTACTTTCAGATGCACTCTTAACGAATTCAGATCCATATAGCACTGTATCTATAGAAGTGCCGTCGTCACCTTTCGTTAAATCGCGTGGCAGGTGTGTACGAGACGCCGGCTGGAACCATCCTGCACGTTGCTCACCTGGACCTCGAGGTGTTTGCCATGGACAAGGTATTGTTATGCCTTCCCAACCATCGACCCTACTCCCTTCCCGCTCAAGACCCTGCATGCTCACGAAATATACCGTTGTTTTTGAATGGCTTATCTTCAGCCCGTGTACCACATGGTGTGTCTTAAGCCCTTGCGAAAATGTTTCAATGTTCTCATTGGCAAACCGCGTTGTTTCAAGGCTTCGTCCCCGCGCCGTATGCATATAGGACTTTCGAAGGAAAAGTTTGGTGGTTCCAAAACATTTCGCAATTTGCCGCTGCCGTGAACAAGGGCCGTTCTGTCGCCCGAGACATGTCGCATCACTGAATTCACATGCGAATTCCCACAACGTGTGCTGGGCTTTATGCGTCACTTTCGCCACTTAAAAGATAGGAAATTTCGTGATACGCCATTGAGAGTGAGGCCAAGGCTCGACCGACTTGTTTTCACGCAGGAAGCAAAAATTAAGTCTTTAATGCACTTCGATCGAACTTAGCGCGATATATCCACTGGCACTTCTCCGTTAGGCTGCACCAGCATGACATGACCCATTGTTGCTATGCTCGGACTCCTGCATGGTTGCACAAGGCAACCTGTGGGCTAAATGTTCTCTTCGCCACTGCGACTCAGAACGATTTCGCGAGTCCGCAACAGCTATTCGTGCGGCTAAATGGCGCTTAAAAGACGTTCAAAATAATGTGGCCTTAGATTGCCAAAAGTAAACAGTACAATATTCGGCGAACATTTTTGTGCGGTTATTGATTTATACAAAAATAAAAAAAAACACATCGAATGGTAATTTAAGACACAGCTGCAAAGAGGCCTTATGAGTTGAATTCACGCCGGTACGTAACTTCAAGGCACCGCATGGTCATGGCCACACATGACAAAAATAGTAAACTAGAATAAACGCGGTGTTTAGGTTTCACTGGTGGTTTTAGTTGTCTCCAGACGTTGAGTCTAATTACTGGCGCCGGTGATTCAGCATCCCGGGAGCTTTCCCTATTTTCTTTAATTTACTCTCACTGTACTTCTTCGCACGTCGTCATTGCAGGAAGTGCGAAGGATCAAGCAAGGCCTTTCTCTGGAATTCTCCCGTCAAGTCTACGGCGGTACGTTGAACAGGTTTTTGCATTGTGCTGAAAGTTGGTGGTGTAAAATACGTCAGGGCTTGGTTATATGAGGGCGTGAGCTGCTTTTATGTGTGCAGATCGTTGGTACTGGCTCTTGAATTGTTGCCCAGCCAATTTTCCACTGAAGTTATCTGGCCGTTGCATACTGTTCACAGTTTTAAATGTCTTAAAATGACCTTAAATCGCTCATTGACCTTCAATGACCTTACATGGCTCATTGGGCGAAAAAGCCGCCTTCCTGCGTCCATAGCAAAGAAACATTTCCTAAGCCCACGTGACTATAGTCAACGGAGCAAAAAGTACAAAGTAATGTAACTGAGTTGAAACGAAAATGAGGCAAATTTCGGTCCACATGACATTCGAACGGTGGTTCTTTTGAATGCAAGTAGAGCACGCATCACGTATGCCCCTGCAGCTCCATGGCTAAGCTGACTAAAAGGGGGACCTAGTGAATGCTTCGTGAAACAGGTGTTAGACATAATGTACTGAGTGAATTAGTGTTTCTAAGTGAATTAGAAACAGGTGTTAGACATAATGTACTGAGCTACACATGAGTAATAGTACTGACACCAATTTTAAAGCAAAGCTTTTTACCTCTTCACCCAAGGGTTCTTCGCGACCGTTGGTGTCAACAAAAAACTCCCACGAACAAATTAAATAATTTTCTGGCACCGCCAGGAATCGAACCTGGAAATAATAGAATAACAAAGCGAGAGCCCGTTGTCTTACCGATTTAGCTACGAGCCCACGCAGGGACGGGCAAGACAGGTGGTGCACTCACCAAGAACATCTACTGGTTTACCCCACTGCATTCTCGCTGAATGCCACGTGATAGCATCACGCGACCTCTGGTGCCGCAGTGCGCTCCATCCACGGCACGTCTAGCGGCCCTGTGCGCACCTTACGCCTGTGCTAGGAGTTACAAAAATAAAAGGAAGCTCTCACCAACGCATGACATCTCACTTCTAGTACGCCATTGTGCTAAAGCCTGTGGCCGCCAGTGTTCACGTACAAAATCACAGCTCCTTGTCGTCCCCCCTCACGCATAACGACACATCAAGGAACACATTCAAATACTCCTTGATGGCCAGGCCACCACTCCAGGCACCAGAATTAAGATCCTGGGCCTACATCTCCTGGCCAACACCAGGAGTTACGTATACTTGCAGCGCATCAAACACAGCATGAATCAAATCATACACATGATCAGGCGCGAGTTGCCACCAAGAAGCGAAGCCTCACGGAATCCGATACCTTTCGATTAATTCAAGCTTTTGTCCTCTCGAGAACCGCTTACGTCAACCCCCTGTCTTCTCGGCAAGGAGGACATAAGGATGCTTCATATAATGATTAGAAAGGTGTTTGAGCAGGCCATTGGTCTTGCCGTGAGTGCGTCCACAGAGAGGCTTCTTAGCACACGGCTCCACAACACGGTGGAAGAGCTGATAGAGGGCGATCTTTCTAACCAGAAGCTCTTTCTAACCAGAACTGCGGCGCGTCGCTACATTCTCCACCAGATTGGCTGGGAAGCACAGAATGTAGCTCCGCTTGATGTACTCCCGGTCTCTTGGCGACAAGAACTAAAGATGCTCTCTTTGCTTAGAAATATGAACCCCTCACACGATGAGGGTCGCCGACAAGCACGGGCTCAAGCGCTCAACACTACCCTCGGTGGGAATCATGCCGTTATCTACACATACGCCTCGCAGCATCGAGGGCGAAGTACGCCATCATCGTGGCTACCTCCAGAACCAACCTCCTTGCGTGTTCCTCACTCAAGACCCAAAACCTGACGGCAGCAGAAGAGGCAGCCATCGCCTTGGCTTTCATTCAACCAGGGGTTCGGAAGGTAGTTACCGATTCCCAACTAGTCTACCGGAATTGTCAGTGAGTTAGGGTGTCCCGACCTGCACTGCGTGTGCTAAAGAACCACTCCCCAAACAGTTCCATTCAGCCCATCTGGACACCCGCTCACGCGTTCATGGAGGGTAACGAATACGGCCACCGACAAGCCTGCACTTTTACCCCCGTGCTAGGGAGCTGCATCAGTACAGTCAACCGCTTGTCATGTTCAGGGAGATAACCCAGCATTATCGCCTTCAGAGACAAACCCTACCTCCGCCTTACCCTGGCTTTTCCAGAGAACCACAAACTACCCCATGGCTACAATCCGGCTCCTTCCCACACGCGACGCGTTTTCATTTAATATGCACTGGCATTGCTACGATGCTGAAATGTAAAATTTGCTCAGAACTAGGAACACCTCGCCACATAATAAGGGTGTTCGACTTTAGCCCTGAGCACCCTCCTTTTTTTCCGTCAACTATACCCAACAAGAGCAACGGGAGATGCGGCTGTCCAGCCCCTCTCTGCCTACCGAGCTTCAGCTGGTGGACACAGCACAGGCGGGGCGGACTGCATATGGGCTCCAGTGAAGAAGGAACCACTCCCCTGTGCCGCACTATGGGCCGTTCAGAAATCTGAATAGAAGTATCTCCCCCTCCTCCTTCACCTCCTCCGTCTCTGCGACCGATCTCGTCGCCTCCGTCCGCGGAGGCAGAGACGGAGAAGTGAGATCGTCTAACACCTGGTTTAAGCTTCCTTTAATTTTGTAAAAAAAAAAGAGTTTCCACTCATGTGCTACACCAATAAAACTCAACCAACCACCGTTCATGCATCATGCATCGATTTAACCTTACCAAGAATATCCGTTTGAAGTAATATAGGGTGTGGTTAAGTGCATTTCACTTCTCTCTGGTTTCACTATTGGTAGAGCGACGTGAGTGAATTTAAGTACGTCGCATGGGCAATCGCTGTGAGTGCCGTTTACAGCTTTGCTTTCCAACCACATTCACAGGGTTGATTGGCGCGATCTTTTTTTTTGTTTTTTGGTTTTTATGCTGTGAACAATACCTCTTAGCCCATTAATAATGAAAATCGAACAAGCATAGAAGTAGTTACCCATACAAAAATATTGTATGGTCGGCTATAGAAAATCATTTTTATGGTCGTCTTTAGCTATTTGGCCCAATAATCTTTAGACTTTTCTATGGCTGTCTTTAGCGATTCGTATCGCCATTCCTATGGGTGTCTTTAGCTTCTTCTATAACCGGTTCTATGGCTGTCTTTAGCTATTCTTATCGACATTCCTATGGGTGTCTTTAGGTTCTTCTATAGCCGGTTATATGGTTGTCTTTAGCTATTCGTATCGACATTCCTATGGGTGTCTTTAGATATTCGTATCGACATTCCTATGGGTGTCTTTAGATATTCGTATCGACATTCCTATGGGTGTCTTTAGCTATTCGTATTGAAATCCGTATGGGTGTCTTTAGCTTCTTCTATAGCCGGTTCTATGGCTGTCTTTAGCTCTTCTTTCGATATCGCTATGGCTATAGAAGAATCTAAAGACACCCATAGGAATGTCGATAGGAATGGCTAAAGACAGCCATAGAAATGTCTAAAGATAATTGGGCCAAATAGCTAAAGACAACCATAAGAAGGTTTTTCAATAGCCGACCATACAATATTTTTGCATGAGCTGCAGCCAGAAGAGAATCACCACCACTTGAAACACAGCGACAGCAGCAGCCGCTGAGAAATTATTAACACGCTGCCATGCCGGCATAGAGCCTTGCAGATCTCTAGAAGTTGTCCTGTGGCACTTAGGTGCATTCTGTAATATATGCTCCGTGAACACTTCAGCAATATAGGGGGAGTGCGAGGTTGCGATTGCAAACACTTCGCCAGTTTTCATTCACAAAAGGCTTAAACACAGGCATTCAAGGAAAGCAAAATCAAGGGGTTTATTCATTCCATTCATCACATAAATGGCTACTATCTACGTTACTTCACCACCAGTAAACAGTTGTTCACATACGCAGATCGAAACACAGCACACGCATTCCAACACTCTGGCTCACGCTTAAGTGACTCGCTCGACAGCCACACTACGCGGCACATTCCCCGCGAGCGTCCGCCGAGACACAAATACCTACAGGTGCTGGGTAGTCCACAGAAAAGAAAGCACTCAGAAGTCGTTCATTACACTCAGTACTCAACGCACACAGCTGCAAGTTCGGTGGCTAAAATGGAAATGCACTCTCAATAAAACAATGAAGATGGTCGCACACAATGCAATGATAAAAAAAAACGTTTTCCCAAGTTCACTCAATTAGTTCCTTGTAAGTTTTCTCAGTTCGCGAAAAAATTATTTTCGTCACATCACCGCGGCCAAATCTTCACTTCTGTCTACGTTGCAGTGCCCATGTGGTGCAGGGTAGTTTAGAAAAGTATTCGTGAACACCAAAAAAAGTCCTGCATTTCTCGCACTATAGAGTCTCTTCTGTTCGTAAGATCACTCACCCTAGAGTTTTGCGTACGATGAAATTCCTGTCACAGTATCGCAGGTATCCATTTTCGCATGACTTGAAGTTGATGTTGAATTAACCGTAACACTGTCACCGTAAACACCGGAATTCACGACACCAAAAAGCGACACATTTGCTTGGCGTCACACCATCTACACGAGCACATTGCCGTCGTGTCGAAATTCCCAGCACCAGGCAACACGTGCCATGCCCGCGCACATGAGCAAGGAGACGAAATGTGGCTGACTGAGTACATCCAGGTATAAGCGGGTCCATCGCGATAGCAAATAGTGCGGAGATACATGCCCATCTTTCGATCTTTTTCTAACTTGTTCGCTGGTAATTATTTTTTTTGTAAATACAAGATCGCTTAACGTTTTGTTTTCTTCATCCGAAAAAAAGTTGTATCTGTTCTCAGTACTCAGGGAACATTGTCTGTCACTAGCATTGCTGCGCGCAGGAATACTAACACAGCGCGGGCCGCACGGCCGTGTCCTTCGGTACCCATCGCCAAAACCAGTATGCCAAACAAACAACAGAAAATAAAACAGGAAGCAGGGGTGTCCCCTCTACCCTTTCATCGCTTCCCAGAATTTCTTCACCGCGCCTCCTCCGGTCCTGCGTGGGTCGCTCTCCCCCTTTCTCAATGACTAATCTGAAAGTGGGGTCCGCGGGAGAAAGAATGCGGTTGTTCGCAGCTTCCACCATATTTCTGAGAGAGCGTACCGTGGGCCGCGAAAGTTACTTCCAATCTGCTTCGACGCTGTGAGGGCCGTTTTCAGAGAAGCCCGCTTTTTCACTTGACCGCGGCAGCGAAGGGCCACAGAGGAATAATTCTACGAACTTATACGTCTTTCGGTCAACGTTCATTTGAAAGCTTTGCGGACGCGCAGTATCCAAAGTTGCAACCTGAATTTGAGCGTTAATCAGTAGCTTCTGTTCATTGTACTTTTCCCGTATTGTTGGTATAATAAGTACCTAACCTTATTGAACAAATACGCTCATATAACCGGCCAATCAACCTCATCATCGTTATCCAATCTGTGTTGTAGATGTAGCTAGGTAAATCATGAGTATATGAATTTTGCGTCATAAGTCATATTGAAACCAGCAGAATAGGATTTAATGGTTGCTCGAATTATACCTTTATAGCTAACACTTCTCGATTAGCGGCTGGAAACTTGGAGCCTTATGTTACTATGTAGTTAGCTAAAGAAGCCTTTATGGATGCAGGCTTGTATCCAAACGCTTTCTTAATGCGGGCAAAATGTTGCCTAATTATCACACATCTAAAAGTTTACAGTTATATATTGTACTGTACCCAGCCGCAGAAGCTCTTATGGCTGCCTCACTTTAGCTTTAAAACAAATGCTCTCCAATAGCTGGCAGAAGACATCCGTATGGTTCCAAGTTTCTAGACTTAGAGCTAAAGAACAGCCCATAGCCAGCCAAATGAGCTTTTATGGCTTTCTCTCTATAGCTTTAGGACGAACTCTTTTCAATAGCTGGCAAAAGACAGCTCAATGGTTTGAAGTCTGTAGACTTAGAGCGAAACAACGGCCTATAGCCAGCCGAATGAGCTTTTATGGCTTTCTCTCTATAGCTTTAGGACGAACTCTTTTCAATAGCTGGCAAAAGACAGCTGAATGGTTTTGAGTCTGTAGACTTCAAGCTAAAAAATGGTCTATAGCCAGCCAAAAGAGCTTTGCCGTGGCTGGTCTATAGAAATAAAGCCATACATATTTCTTTAGCTGGCTACAGTTACTTGAATAGCTGTGACTCTATAGACTAAACACACTAGGATGTTCTATAATCGTCTAAAGAGAATTGTATGGTTTACAGTCTTTAGTGCAGGATCTATAAAAACTTCAATAGCTGGCTATAGCCTAATTTATGCCTTTTTATGGGTGACCATAGAGACCCATAGGCGGCCATAGCTCACCATACATTTTTCAATAGACGCCCATAAGGCATTTTTGTATGGGTACAATCAATTTCTTTCAAACAATTTCAGTTTCAGCCGCCGGCAGCACAGATCGCAGCTCTGGGCCATGGCGGACGGTGTTACGTCACACTGTTCGGGCCGCAAAACTGCAAGTTTTGACGTCAATCTTGAACCCGTGACATCATTTGCGTCTTCTGTATCGTCTGCGGTAGTCCCAGGTGGCCTGCACTGGCTCGCCTAAGCTTGCGGCACTTGCGGCGTCAACCGAACCGAGGGAAATTTGAAAAGTAATTTGGTAATTCGTGTTATTGGACGCTATTTGCTGGGTTTAATTTTTAATTGGGACACATTTGAGATTATTTATGTTCATGGTGTTGCCTTCAATTGGTTTTTGAAAACATATAGCGTTAATTTTTTGCCACTTTGCCAAAGTTGATGATGCCGTTGAGAGACCCGCCTGGCGAAACGCGACCACCGCTAAAAGCAACGCAGGAGAGTTTTTCCCGTTCCGGAAAGGGCTACCCAACGTTACCCAGAACCGGCGGGTTCCCAGGGGCGTAGGATATCTTTTGTCCCGATGGTAGTGATTTCGCTGGCGCTCGCAATCTGAGCTAGCTCGCGGCCGGGCAAATTAAAATTGATTTTGATGTGTTTTCCGACGCGACTGGCTGAAAAAATTCCCCGCATTTCCCCGAGGAGAAGAATGTGAAAGTGCGAATGCACAAGTTGAATTTGCGCGGTTCGGTAATGTTCGCGAAAGAGAGATCACACACACACACACAACTACAAAGAAAGAAAGATGCATTTATTCACAGACACCTATTTGTGTTGTCGTTGTACTTGATTGCTAGAGCGGATCTCAGCTTTGAAATTTCGTGTCAGTACTCCTTTAAGCAGGTGCATTAGCCCTTCTCACGCCCGATTCTTGGCCAATCCCCCACGTGGGTATGTGCCATGTCAGCGGCCAGGCTGCGCGCGCCCATCTCCACGTGCGCGGACATCACCGGTGGACGCAGGTTCAGGGTCGCTTAAGAAGTGCATTGCACTTAAAAATTGCTGTAAGGCACCTTTATAAACTCAATTTATAAATTTGGTATCAGTACCCCTTTAATCATGCTAATTACGGTATCAGCAATTATGTTAACAGCAAGGTACGTACCGCTAAATCTATTCTTTGCGTGTCAATGTCCCCGGTCATGTCCACGATTGACGCTCGTAGTGCCATCATGCGGCATCCGCAGAAACCTGCAATCGTACGGCGCTACCCCAACCGATGGTTCGCGAGCAGTGGCAACGGGGGGTATGTACGGGTCTGACCCACTGATCTCCACTAGAGTTGCTGGATGGCGCTTCGAGCTCTCCGGCGCGCGGCCGCCGGAAGTTCGAGCGCTCGTCCCGGCAGTCGGGCAAATGGCCGCCGTTCCAGCATAGCACATGCTACGTATGGGCTGGTTTTGCACGCATTCCGCCAAGAAATGCCTGCTTGTTGCGCCGTCAACTGCACAAGCAGACCAAAGAAGTCGCCTGGGAAGACGTTCCACTTGGAAGTATGACAATATTCTGTACGACGTGCGTGATACGCAGCGAAACGCAAATGTCAAATCCGTCTCGTTAAGCTGTGGCTCTTGTTACGCAGATTCCCTCGCTCTAAGCCGGATTTATACCGGCGTTCGGTGGCGAACTTATACCCTAGTTACACGGCGAAAGTAACTGCAGTTAAGTTTAACGTGGTTACTAAACTTGAACCGCGGTTATCGCAAACTGTGGTTTTGGCTGTTAGACGCGAAATTGCAAGTTTGGTGACCGCGGTCACTTGATTGTGCGCATCACAAAATAAATTACCACATTTTTAACTTCACGATAAAAAAACAAAAGAGAAGCAGTGTTGACAAAAAAAATATCCTTAAAGCAGTCGCTTCTGACCCAAACACAACGCACTCGCGCGCGGCGAAGAGAGGGGCTTCCCCAACAGCTCGCAACCGGCTTGGTTTGCTTAGGTCTGTTCGGTGTTGGGAACTTTCGGCTTAGCATCCCGGTAGATATTTGACCACCGCTATCTCTACAACTGCGAATTACAATCCATAGCACAATTTTTCACCGCACTAACATCAATTTTCTCGCATATAGAAGTTCTTTTCCGCGATCACATTCATTTTGAAGAGCGGCGATGCGATAAGCTGTTGCTGCCGTGGTCTGGGCCGGTTCGGGCCGCTAGCAGTGCCCTGCGGGCAGGCGCGCCGGCGTGTATGCAGGCACGGCCGAAGCGGCGCCGATCGTTTCCGAGTGCTGAAAGCGCTTCAGGATTGCCTGCTATATCCATTTTTGGCGGACGACGCGCGGAATTTACAAATTTAGCACGGCTTTTGTCGTAGTTGATCGGGCGGATCGGGAAACGAGCCGCTGCTTACGGGCAGTCGCGCTGATTGCGAGAGCCGTGCAAAGAACGCAAGCGCGTCTTGGGGACAGCTTTGGGGCGCCCGCTATTTGAGAACCTTCGTCTCTTCCGAACGCCAGGTGATTTTGTTTTCGCCTCCGCTGATGCGCCGCCACTTGCGTCCGAACTGACTTGTGCGATTTTGAGCACTGCGGCGGCGGAAACTGCGGTTAGCGTGACCGAACTGAGGTGGCCAAGCTGCAGTTTGCGTTAACCGTGGTTAGCGACGTAACCGCAGTTTCGTCTGTCGTGTAACGCAGCAAACTGCGGTTTTGTCTAACTGCGGTTCGCTTAAGCTGTGCCCGTGTAACCAGGGTATTAGGAAGGGACAAATGCGCTCCATCCCCGGGCAGCAGGCTCTGCAGTGACCACTTTACTTACAACTGTTCTGACAGAACGGACGCATGAACTCGGCTACAGCCTGACGCCGTGCCCACGTTGTTTTCTTTCTAGCATAAAATCCTAGCGTAAATTTCTACCATAAATCCCGTTCTAGCTCCGTCGTCTGCTCTCAAACCAAGACCCAAGCGAGATTTTCGTTCTCCTTCGCAATTACATTCTGCTTCATATTAACGTCGCATGCTTCGGTATAGCATAAGTTGCGATCTGAACGCGATGTGTATAGCCAAAATGCAATAAAGTGGAAAAACAAATGCCAAAATGCGTCAATGGGGACGCTTATCAGCGGTTGAAAAGCGTAGCAGACGCCCGACTTCCGGGACGAGCCTTTGAACTTCCGGTGGCCGTGCGCGCGCCCGGCCGCGACAGCGGCGAAGCGCCATCCAGCAATTAAGTGGAGATCAGTGGTCTGACCTTGGGCCCAACGTTACTCTTTGACCTCCACAGTCGTCAACCGGTACCCGCAGCTCGACGCACAATTACTTCGAAGTTGCTTGGCACGTCGCAAGGCTCAGGATCCTAGAAGGCTAGCCTTCTAGGATCCTGAGTATACTGTTCTAGCTAGAACAGTATACTCCAGGATCCTAGAACAATACTCCTGGATGGCCAGGCTATCATTCCAAGCCCCAGCATCAAGACCCTGGGCCAATATCTTCAGGCCAACACCAAGAGTGACGTATCCTTGCAGCACCTCAAACACAGCATCAATCAAATCATACACATGAAAAGGCGAGTTGCCACCAAGAAGCGAGGCCTCAAGGAATCCAATAATTTTCGATTAGTTCAAGCTTCTGTCCTCTAAAGAATCACTTACGTCAACCCCCTGTCTTCTTCTCGGCAAGGAGGACATAAAGATGCTTTATACAATGATTAGAAAGGCGGTTGAGCAAGCCATCGGTCTTCCCATGAGTTCGTCCACAGAGAGGCTGCTTAGCACGGGGCTTTATACATGCTGGAAGAGCTGATAGAGGGCCAGAAGCTACAGAAACTCCGAATAAGCAGAACTGCGGTGGGTCGCCGCATCCTTCCCCAGGTTGGCTGGGCAGCACAGAACGTCACTTCGCTTGTTGTACTCCTTGACTTTTGGCGACAAGAACTAAAGATGCCCCCTTTGCTTATAAATATGATCCCCTCACACCACGAGGGTCACCGACAAGCACGGGCTCAAGCGCTCAACACTACCCCCGGTGCGGATCATGCAGTTATCTACACAGACGCCTCCCAACGTCAAATGCAGCAGTACGCCATCATCGTGGCTACCTCCAGCACCAACCTTCTTGCTTGTGCCTCACTCAAGACCGAAGACATGACGGCAGCAGAAGAGGCAGCCATCGCCTTGACTCTCACTCAACCAGGGGTTTGTAAGGTAGTCACCCATTCCCAACAAGCCTACCAGAATTACCAGTCGGGTTTGGTGTCCCGACCTGCACTGCGTGTGCTAAAAAACCACTCCCCAAATGGTTCCATTTAGCTCGTCTGGACACCCGCTCACGCTTCCATGGAGGGCAACGAATACGCCCACCAAGACTGTTCTTTTGCCCCCGTGCTATGGAGCTGCACGAGGACAGTCACCCGCTTGTCTCGTTCAGGAACATAACGCAGCATTATCGCCTTCTGAGACAGACCCTACCTTCTTCTTACCCTGACCTTTCCATAGAACAACAAACTACCTTACGGCTCATACAATCCGGCTCCTTCCCACCGCCGACGCGTCTTCACTTAATGCACCCGAATCGCTCCGACGCTGAATGTAAATTTTGCTCTGAAGTAGCAACACTCTTCCACATAATCGGGGTGCACGACTTTAGCCCTGGGCACCCTTCTCTCTTTCCGTCAACTGCCGCACAAGAGCAATGGGAGATGCTGCTGTCCAGCTCCTCTCTGCCTACCCAGTTTCAGCTGGTGGAGAGAGCACAGGCGGCACGGACTGAGAATGGGCTACAGTGAAGAAGTAACCACTCCCCTGGGCCGCACTCAGGGCCTTCAGGAATGTGAATAGAAGTATAGTAAAGGAGATAGCCGACGCCTGGGTAGCCGGTTAGAGAGGGGTTTATTCACGGTCGAGACGTTGGTTGGTTGGATCCGGAACAAGAATGGCGCGTACCCCTTCAGGGGGATTGGCCAAGTCTTATTGTGATTTCACTGTTGAAGAATCTTAGTAACTAGTTTCAAACGAAGGGAAAATAGGGAACAGTGATGCTAACAATTTTGGATAAAAAAAAATTCAACACTACTGTACCAACAGGTATTTCAATAAACGATTGAAATTTGTTGATGCAATTGATTAACAAGGCAAGCGACCTGTTTCGGCAATAAATGAGTGAAGAGCGCGAAAACATCCCCGTTGCACCAACCAAGCCCGACTGCCCCAAATGACAATAAATTGCACACGCAAGAGCACACGCGAGACCAGACGCGGAGCGTTCTTCTGCTTCTTCGTCTTAATTCCTACACCGATGCACCGCATACCCGCATAGGCGGATGGCGCTGCGTTAGGTCGACTTGCTCTGAGGCGCCCGCTCATACTCTTCGCCACAGTATTTACTCATCCTCCTCCTCCTCCTCCTGCACCTCGTCGCCTCCGTCCGCGACGGAGAAGTGAGATCGTTTAACACCGGGTTTGAGCTTTAATTTTATAAAAAAAGAGTTTCCACTCATGTGCTACCCCAATACAACTCAACAGACCACCGTTCAGGCATCATGCATTAATTTAACCTTACCAACACTCTAAGAACTCGAGGAGTGCTGGGCACTCTGTCTAGGAGTAAAAACTTTTGTCCCACATTTCACTCCCTTTGGAAGCATTGGGCGACTCTTCCGAGGAGTAGCGCGTGGCGGCCGAACGAGAGGCGAAACACTCCCCGTGGGATTTACTTGCTGCTTTCGAAGCGGAGTACTTGAACCCTGTGTGGGAATTGCAATGCCACCTCCAAGGCAGCGTTCCGTCACTCCCTTTAGGCGTAAATAAGCTCTATTGGCGGCGTTCCCGGATACTGCAGACGGGTACTGCTACTCTCTCTTGGAAAGCATCTCGTTACGCCTCAAGAGCGTTCTGCTATTCCCCGCGAGGCAGCGTGCTTTCGCTCCGCCTGCTACTAGACCCCCCCCCCCCTTCCCCACGATGGTACTATAGGCAGTTACAAGCAAACAAAACAAAACAAGCTATTTTGAAACATGGAAAAGAAAAAACAAGCTCAGACTTTATTTTTCAAAATACCACAACAATCGGTTCATTCTGCAATTTAACACAAAATGCAATTTATTGGGAATTAAAATATCACGGCATAAAAACGGTTCGTACTCCACATGCACACAGGAGACATAGCGCCTATTTAGGATACATCCAAGAAAGAAAAATTCACAAATAAAAATGCAGCGAAGCAATTGAAAACACTGAAATACAAACATTAAATTATGACGATAAAAATGACATTAACATCCACAAATAAAAAGGTACTGGCATTAGCACGAAAAGCGTCAGTATAAATCAGGGTGTCGAACCGAAAAAAATACCGGTTCGGTTACGGTTCGGGTTCGGGTGAAATAATTTCGTTCCGGTTCAGTTCCGGTTCGACAAAATCACGTACCGAACCGGTTCGCGAACCGGTTCGGGAGCTTGAACCGGTTCGCGAACCGGTTCGATGAGTTGAATTGTCACTGAAATTAGAAAAAAAATATTTAGTAGTTTAAAGCGACAGTAAAATCAAAACACAAACAAAAACTCAAAATGCTGCTGTTCCCCAAGGGCAGAGGCGCAATTGCAAAGCAAACTTTAAACATTCACGAGATATTAGAAAAACAGATGAAGTGGTGACGATTTACCACCTACTTTCTCGTCCAGACTTTATGTTGTCCTAGCGACTATTCATATAGCAACCGCCAAGAGATATGACGGTGGGATATATTTTCTGCCTTTTCATTTTTCGCAATCGTCGCTATGGAATCGCCCATCACGCTAACCTTGAAGCCTTAAATTTAGGTCTGCGTACTGGCGCGTACAAATATCAGCGCTTAATAGTGTGCATTACAATCAGGATGTCATCGTACCGCCTGACCCCCGGCCATCGTTCCGTGTGCTACATTGCGGAATCTTATAACAGATTATGCTGTTACAAAATGAAAGGGAACTTTGACGCGCGGAGCATGAATGAACATTTTTGGGTAGACGCTCTTCAATTCGTCCACAGCAGTACTCCCCTCCGACCCGCCGCGGTGGCTGAGTGGCTAGGCGCTGCTGAGCGCGAGGTCGCGGGTTCGATTCCCGGCCTCGGCGGCCGCTTTTCTGATGGAGGCGAAAAGCAAAAACGCCCGTGTGTACGAAATTTCTGCGCACGTTAAAGATCCCCAGGTGGTCAAAATTAATCCGAAGCCCTCCACTACGGCGCGCCTCATCGCCTGCGCTGCGTCGGCGCGTTAAACCCCACAATCAAATCAAATCAGTACTCCCCTCCGGAACGAGTAGCAGTAGAAGTAATGTAGCGAATTGGGCAGTCAGTACAAGTGCACCTTCGGAAAAAAAAAGCAGATCTGAAAGAGACAAAACTGCAGAACAAACAAACAAACAGAAAAGATCACCGCTGTGCGAATGGGACAGTGTGAGGTACCGGCCTGCCTTTCTGCACGTGTCATCTGCTTTATTACTGTTTCTGCTTCCAAGACAAGGTCAAAGGCTGCAGTTTCTTGCCAAGGGATTAAGTGCGCACCTAACAGTTTTCCCTGACATATCTGTTGTTATTTGTACTTGTAAGAAACGGAGCTTGTCCACTGTACTGTCCTCAAAAACGGTCGTGGGTAAGGGACATCGAAGCCACTTGTGGTCACAAGCAGGCGGTTTAGCCACTGAGTAGCTCCTGCGGTCACACTTGTCAAGTATTAACAATTTGCAGGTGTCGGACCTTTTAAACAAATTATGAGGAGGAGGAGGAGGAGGAATAAACTTTATTTATGCGAGCCTTAGGTGCTGCTGTCTGGGCACCCGCCTGGTGGGGGGAACAAAATATGAAATGCAAAAAGTTTGCACACATCGGGAATGGGCTTTCGCTGCTGCGCACTGGAGCACTCCTGCAGCCTGATTGCTCCACTAAAGTCGCAGCTAGGGAAGGGCAAAGTCGTTTTATATCCCCTGCAAGCTGCGGAGAATGACATTTCGTTTGGTCAGCTTGCGCTACGCTCGCGCTTC
The DNA here is from genome assembly GCF_048455015.1 of Haemaphysalis longicornis. Lineage (NCBI taxonomy): Eukaryota > Metazoa > Arthropoda > Arachnida > Ixodida > Ixodidae > Haemaphysalis > Haemaphysalis longicornis. The sequence goes on along the minus strand of NW_027526203.1, from coordinate 247,210,219 downwards.
CAGCAGCACAGACCATTGCTACATTGGTGCTCATTCATTTCTCTTGTGGCGTGAGTGTTCAATTGTCTGGAGGGGAAAGTGCGCGAGCGGCTCCGAAGTTGATGGTACCTACGTGGAAGAAAAAAAGGCCTGAATTGCATTGACTGTGCAGTGTCAACAACGGAGGGTCAAACCGTTTCGGCATGAACCGGTAACCGTTATTTCTTTTTTCGGTTCAGTTCCGGTTCGGGTTCAGCGCGCTCAAAAAATAACGGTTCGGGTTCGGGTTGTTCCGGCAAAAATACCGGTTCAGTTCCGGTTTTCGGTTCGGTTCGGTTCCGGTTCGACACCCTGGTATAAATACAGCAGTGGGAGAATAGTTAACAGTATTAACATAAAACAAAATGGCCTTAGTACATCAGTGAGTGCTTCACATGGACTGGAAAAGCCAGCTCTTATTTAGCACACATAAAAAATATTTACAAATAAATTTTGCGAAAGAAAAATCTGGGACTAAAACAATTCAGCGTGGATTACTATTAACGCATTACAAGGTGCAATCAACACAAAGATACAAAGCCATTGACACGGCAACTTTGCAAGATATATTTTGGTGGTACAATAGGGAACCGCAGGAAACATTCCAACTGGGTTTTTTAGGCGGGTGGTTTTCAAATGAGGATGCGCTAGTAAGATTTAAAAAGGCATAACTTGCTATAAAAAACAAACACGTTCGAGCTTAGTGGCGGCCTTCAGAACAGTACCGACCAGGGCACCGTGCTTGAGCCAAAGTAACGGTATACAGAAGCAAGACGGTGCGCTTCGCCTTTGAAGCGTATTACACAATGAACGGCCAAAACACAGACAGCAGCAATGGGAACCCATCCACGATGTCCAAGGGTGTGAGGAGAAGTGTCTTGAATGCGACGGCCACTGCTGCTGACGCCTCGGGGATCTCTCCCTCTCTCTCAAAAAAAAAAATCTTCGGGCAAGTAGCGTCTTCCCGTGGTTCCTACATAGACAGAAAGAGGGGGACAGCAAAGGTAAGTTCCACAATGAAAAAAATATTAACGAGTTTGACAAGGTTAAATGAAGTTTATTGGGTGATAGATTAGTTTTTGCGCCGAGAGCACGCACTGAACCCGTATTGGAATGCCATACTGCTTGGCGCAGTATGGCATTCCAATGCGGGTGCGGATGTGGTGACCTTGGATGCCACCACGCTCATTGTACCACTTGGCCAATTTCATGTCAGACAGCGCGCCCTACAGCTGTCTGCTTACGCACTGCGCCCCAAACCCATTAGTGCTTACGTGTCCGTAGCTTCAACTGTTTACCCCGCCATCGTTCCCGGTATAAAAACATTGCACAAAATTTAAGGAAACATAACTCTTTTTGTAAGGTTATAATCCCTGAATAATTTGCATTGGATTTTGTCCTCAGCCGACTGCAACGTAGGGCCAATTATACGTTCACAAGACTAGCGTGGAAAAGTTGCTAATGGGTCATATAGCTAGTGTTTTCTTCATTCTCGAGTACGCTTCATTGCATGCACGCTGCAGATCGCAACAATTGATGAGAACCAATAGGCTAGTTTTGAACGATCAGAACGCTCGAACGCTCGAGCGACGGCGACAACTGACCCGAAAAAAGTAATGTAATGGGTACAACAAACAGTGTGGGCGACAGCGACAAACGAAAAAAAGTAATGCATTGCTGCCAATGCCCTTCGTCGTCGTTGCTGCCGCTCGCTTGTGGGCTGCTTCTGTCCGGGAATAAACCCGCGACGGCGACGGCCCGTCGCCTGCCGCTGTCGCCGCCGTCAGCGGCCTGTGTAAAAAATTTTCGCTTGTCTGTGTCGCACATACCTGTTTGCCGTACACACTGAGTGTGGTTTCTCGCGTCGCTCATCGCCTTAGACGCATGTAAGTACCGCTTAACAGTGCGGTGAGTACGCCCCCCAAAAGTCCCATTTCCGTCCATCCTGCCCTCAAGCAAAACGTAAAAAAACTTGTCTGAACAGCATTTCAGTCTGCTGCTGTACGCGCGGCGGTCACTAAAATTATTGTAATTTAGTGACTACCACGCGCTAGACGCGCTCCTATCACTCAGCCTATTGTACGCAATTTTTTGGAGCCGCGCAGGTAGCCACAGCTACTGCACGGCCGCCACTCCAACCCTAGCCGCCGAGCTAAGAGTACAGCGTAGCGCTGCGACTACTCGCGCGACCATGCTTCCTACCTGCGAAAACATTCCGCAAGGATACCAACACTTCACGAATCAAAGGGATTGAAACGGTGCAAGAATCGACGCTGTTTGCACACGGATACAAAAGCCGGCCTTCAAAACTAAGCAACAGTCAAAATCAGTCACGAAAACGTTAGGACTAACCGCTTCCGCGGACCGAAGTACCGAGAGTAACTCTGCTTCGTTAAATATACAAGACAAGAATACGAGGTTAACTGATGGCTTACCTCTACTTCCCGCCAGCGTTTCTTCGTCCGGTAGATAAATCCAAGGTCGTAATAGCTGCGAAAGATCCCAAGCTCAAGGCGCGAAGCCTGCGACGGCCGCGGATACAGTCCGGCCATAGCGCGCGCATCGCTACACAGTGCGCATAGTTCCGAAATCGGCCTCAGCGCTGTCGCCGCTGTGATGTTCGTCCGAAAGAAAAACTAGTACCACGCACGCACGCACGAATGAACGAATATACGACTTGCTCGCGTGTGCATGATGTCGCGCTGACGCACAAGCGGCCAACAGTTAGCCAACACGCGTCGTATACTGTGTCGAAGCAAGTATGACGATAAGGGCAGGTCCAACTTCCCATGTTGCACGAAGCGTCTGCTTGAAAGCCCACTTCGTTCGTAGCACATTGACATCACGGTCTGGCGCGGCCTGTAAGTCGCCCGTCCGGCCTTGGCGGGTTCACCGCCTGTGTAGGTTTTTGCAGAACCGTTTTTTGCAGAATCCGTTTGCAGAATCCGTTTGCAGAATCCGTTTTTTTAGCTCGACTAGGCGCGGGACAAGCGTACGTCTATCAAACTCTTTCAAAGCGACCGTCTGCAGCGGTCCGTAGATTAGTTCCATCGGTTTGCCGCCTGCCGCCACTGAACGCTGCGAGCAATCGTTACACGAATTCATACTCTTGCACGTTTAGAATTCGCGGCAGAAGTAATCGGGCGCTTTTTACACAACCGCTTTATATAATATATTCGTATGCAAATAAAACATCGCTGATGAGTTGGTGTGCGCAGATGGCAGGAGTGCATCTCCATGCTTACTCCCGCACTGGACAAGAATGAAATTGCAATTCTACTCTTCGTACTGGAGATTGGAGACGATGCGCAGGTTTACTTTTCACTGGTGCGGGAGCAGAACAGGGGCTGCACTCCGCCGCGCACGAGAAGAGTACGCGGTCAGTTTTGCTCTCCTCCTCATGGGGAGCGAGCATTGCATCCAACTCCCCGCAGCTTTCGAGGGGAGTCCACCAACGCTTGCAAGAGTACAATGACGGTTGGACTCTTCAACTGCTCCCCCGATTTCTTAGAGTGAAGAATATCTCTTAGAAGTAATATAGGATGTGGTTAAGTTCATTTCACTTCTCTCTGGTTTCAAGTACGACGTGAGTGAATTTAAATGTCGCATGGGTAATCGTTGTGGGTGCCGTTTACAGCTTTGCTTTCCAACCACATTCACAGGCTGGATTGGCGCAATTTCTTTGTAGTACTTTAGATTCTGTGACAACGCAAAAGGATTAAAAGCTTTTCCTTTGACCTCGTTGTGAACAGGTTGAGCTATTTTCCAAATGAAGCGTTCACGTATTTCGAGCTGCGTTTCCACATTGGGCTGCCTGCTTATCCTGCTATCGACCAGCAGTGTGCAATGGAGAAAGTTATCCTTTATGCTCGCCTGAAAAAGAGTAAACAAAATGCCGTGATTGTAAAGGTTGATTAGATGAAAAGGGGATTGTTTAATGCCAATCGGCTATAATGACCAAACAAAATATGGTATTTTAAATTGACTTCAAGGAACCAGAAGTTATTGTAATGCTGTATTGTATCAGCGCTCGTGAAAGATCCCCAGGTGGTCAAAATTAATCCGGAGCCCTCCGCTACGGCGCGCCTCATCTGCTATGAAGCGTCGGCGCGTTAAACCCCATAATCAATCAATTAATCAATCAATCAACCAATCAATCAATCACTGGTGTATTGTAAAGGATAAAGTTACTTCTACATTTCAGGGGGTTCCGTTCCCTGTCGCAGCTTTGCGTGTGATAAATGGATCTTGCTCCGTCTACTTGCCGTCCTAGTGCACCCAACAAACCCTAGAGTTGGTCGTTGGTCCAAAGTCGTTGCAATTTATCAACGGAGTCCGCCGATATCTCAACTCGGTGTCCGTTGGGAAGCGATGCAGCAAAAACACGTCGCAACCACACTGCATTTTCTCCAGGCAGTGTCGTGCAGATGCGAGCTGTCGGCGACTTTTTCTCGCTTTCTCTGGTTGTTCGATAACCGCACCCCTGCACAGAGCTGGCCAAGCGACGTTTGCGTCTTAAACGGCATTGCAGCATTGGCTAAAACAGTTGAAAGTTCCGTAAAAACTAAGCACACAGTACGAAACACTCCTAATCTACGCAGTGGAGCAACAGCGCGCCGAGCGATGTTAGCAGCCCAGCGCGCACAGGCAACGCTGGTCCGCCGGAAACGGAAGGCGCGCCGGCCGCCAAGAGAACTGGTTTGCGAGTATATTTCTCCTTTCCCGGCTGCTTATGGAAAATGGTGTATAATATATACATGTAATGTGCCCAAACCTGCGTGGGGCGCCAATACTGCGCTTCTTCGTATAAACGTATTACGTTAACATAGACATTCAGTTTTGGATCAGCCACCTGCGGGCAACTGGACAGCAATTTTTCCAGAAGCTTGTCCGGCAAGCTGACTGGCAACCTTTCGGACGATGGTCGTCAGAGAGATGTCTCGTCACGTGCGCGCAGGCTTCTGGTACAGCCCTGAAGCGGAGTTCACGAGGAAGTGCATCGACGCGTCGCAGGACTGCGTCACTGGCAGGGTCCGCCTGAGTCTCTACAAGGGCCAAGTCTACATCCGGGGCCGCTGGGCACCCAACTCGCTCTACAACCAGCAACTAGTTAGGTGAGGCTACGTGCGGCACGCATGTGTACCGCTATGGGTGCGGGTAATAACCCGAGATGTCGCTCGCCCGCCGTGCTTGGCGCAACTGTTGGGGATGCGTGGATTAGTGGTGTTTGTAACCTCGCCTTAGTCGCATTTACTGCGTTAAAGTTGAAACTCCCACAAAGCCCGTTAACTGGACGTTTTTGTGGTGCACTCCCTGAGGAAGCTATGTAGAGGAACTCTATGGTGCACGGACAAATAACGCCACCAGACAGCAGTGCAAGTTCACAGTCTTTCGTGCCGTCTGGATGACTTTGTGCAACTTTCCAGCCGTTTTCAGTGACTCTTTCTTTGCTTCATCGGCACAGGGTGAAATGTTTTTAGAAATGTCGCACACAAAACAGGCACCTAAGCCAGCACTTTTAGCCCCCCCCCCCCCCCTTTCCCTCCTCACTGCCTCACCAGTGGAGCATTATCGGATGTATTCACTGGGCTTTCGACCGCACGGCGGCGCTACCTCCGTGGCGGCACCGACACCATACATGCACGTGCTGTTTCACTCTGCCGCGCGGGCAGCGCGTTTTCCAACGCGAAACGTGGTTTGCGGCAGAACGTTCATGTGGACCATGTTTTAACTGCGTGATTCGTGGGTTTGTGAGCCTTTTGTCGTAAGGAGTAGCCAGTATTGCTTTCGCTTCGAAATTCCAAACGGCGCGTTCACGCTTCCTACAACCCGAAGCAGGCCGCACAAACAAGACAAGCGCGCTGTGCTTTTTTTTTTTTTTTTTTTTTTGCTGTTTCGAAGTGAAGGATAGAGCAGTGATTGAGGACGGTCTGACTTCATTCGACGGATTCGCACTGAGCTTATCGATGGCATGACTAATCAGTACCGAATCTGTTACGCCCGTTTCATTTTAGGTGGGCCGGACGATGGGCGTCGAAGTTTTCCCCTCGCACTTCGTCACATGCTTGGAACATTACGAAGTGCTTAAAATGTGCACAAATTAAGACAGCCGGTCAACTTTATGGATGAGACGAACCAGGCTGGTCACACAGCCTCAACATGGGCTACTTCGAGTGTTTTGAGGTGAACGCGCATACATGCAATGCCGCTTCTCAGGAGATTGTGGGCATCCAACTCTTTCCTCGCGTTCGACTCTTCTCATGGCCGAGCGTGTTCCGAGATAACACACTAAAGCTTAACTACTTCAAAAAACAGCGCAGAGGTGAAGACGTATGTAGTGACAAACTAGAGCGCACTTGTTTGTCACTTGTCTCCGCTGAAGTAGTCAAAGCGTGCTCCGTGATCTTATTCTGCTTATAATTTCTGGTTCGTCTACGCCGAAAGGAAAACACTTGAAAATCATGGGTTTATTCTTTGCCTACGCCGGCGCGCCTAATTTTATCACGTATTTACCTTGCGATCTTTTCCACCCAGACCCTGTGCATAATCGCTCAGCTTTAGTGGTAGCTGAGGTGGAGTACGGGCATGCGTTCAACGCACCGGAACGCTGTCTCGAGATCAACTCACCATCTCTCATACTCCTCAAAAAGCGCACAGCATGCCTCAGCGGCAAAAAAAAAAAAAAAAAGACAGCGCCTCGTCTCACACGCCACAATCACATTTAATATCGTCGCAGCCTTGGGGGGAGAGATGTTCGTAACTCTAGCCGGGGTCGGTTGAAGCAGTGCAAGAAATAAGGAAATCAGCGCATGGGGATGAAACCGAGAGCTTGAAACGTACCGTGTTGTTCACGCTGCTTACCGCGTCTGTCTAACCATTGGATGGCTGCATTTCGTGGCGCGAAGTCACACCATCTTCAAGCACTGCCCTAGCCTTCGATTCAAAAGAGCGAAACAAACAAACAAACAAACAAACAAAAAACCGGCGCGCTTGCTTTCGTCGTGCGGCCTGCTTCGGGTCTGCGGCTGTAGAAGACGTGAAAAGCGCCGTCCGGAATTTCGAAGCAAAAGCAATGCTGACTACTCCTTACGACAAGGCAATCGCAAATCCATGAGTCACGCAGTGAAAACACCGTCCACACGCACGTTCTCAACCGTACGCCGCAAACCACGTTTCGCGTCGGGAAACGCACTCCCCGCGCGGCATAGTGCAACTAGTGCAACCGCACATATGGCGTCGGCGCCGCCGCGCTGGTAGCGCCTCCGCGCGGTCGAAAGCCCAGCGAGTATGCACCCTATAGAATATATATCTTTTTGGGTGCCACTATTCCACATATCGAAATAAACAAATGAGAAGAAAAAATCCCTGATTTTGGGATCAATGTAAATAATTTGGCAGCACAAGACTGAAGGTAATCTTCAGACAAAAAAATTAGCGTCTCTATTTATTCTATTCATCGTGAGCATTTGTCTTCATTTTATAAGGGAATTTTTACTGCACTACGTTCTAGCAGGGATTTCTTGACGTTGCGAAAATGGGGGGTGCAGGGGGGGGGGGGGTGCAATATCCTACCGAAAGTAACTGCCGCAGAAAAGCGTGGACGTCACGCACTGAAGGACAGTTTCCGTGCGAAGCTGGATTAATAAATAGACGCAGATAAACTTCTGTGAAATTCTTACACTTTTCATAATAAAACGAGTCAGCGATGCTAATGGTAACAAATATCGTATAGGCAGTCATCGGAGTAATTACACCAGAAATGTGTGCCTTATCAGCAAGAATGGTACAGTGTAACATTTCGCTTTACGGATAACTTTAGTGTGTATTCGTCATTAGAAACATAGCTTAGCAGACGCCGTTAAATTGCCTTCACCCACTGCCTATGTTTCGAATGTTTATGGCATTTATGAAATTTGTGGAACCTAAGAAACCTACAATGCCGTCTAATAGGGCCAACTCTAGATAACAACTTGTCGAATTGTTGAATTAGTACTGCTACCAGAAGAATAAAAAGCATGCACATATTTAGAAACAACCACGTAGATAGGCCATGATACAACTTTAGCACTGCTGCAATACCTGCTTCGAGCCGACAAAACAACCTTTTATTCCTCATAGCATTGACGAAATAATGCAAAGAATGTGAAGCGTATACATGTGCTCAATCGCGTTAGGAGTACTTGCACGGAGTGAGTCGTGTCATTTCAGATAGTACCAGCCTGTGCGCTAACAGTGGGCCTAGAGCGCTGATAGGTCCGGGGAATCCATGCGTTCACGAGCCTTCAATTGTATAACGTGAAACAGGCGTAATTTTCAAACTGCAATTAAAGCGCGCACTTTCTAATGCAGTAAGGTAAACAACAGAAACTACATTCATTTAACATTTGTAGCATTTAACATTTGTAGCGACGCTATTTGTTTAATGATTGATTTGATTGCTTGTAGAGTTTAACGCGCCGACGCAACGCAGGCGATGAGACGCGCCGCAGTGGAGGGCTCCGTATTAATTTTGACCTCCTGGGGATCTTTAACGTGTGCCGAAATCCCGTACACACGGACGTTTTTGCATTCCGCCTCCATCAGAAAAGCGGCCGCCACGGCCGGGAATCGAACCCGCGTTCTCGTGCTCAGCTATTTGTTTATGGTCGGTGAATTGTCGCGAGAACTGTTTTGCGCACCTGAGTGCTTACGCTGCGTATTGAACACTCCGATAGCCCGGCCACACGGGGGCTTAGAAGAGCTTTAAACCTAATTACATTTGACTCAAATGCCACCATTGAGCTGCTACACGACGTTTTTCAGACTTTGGGTTGGGATGCCATTCAAGTTAAAGGAGCATCATCACCGACCTTTTAGGTTCTCAAAGGCCTTTGAAGCGCGAACGCTCGCACTCTCGGGGTGATGTTTCTTGATGCCATGTGCACAATTAGTAAAATAGTTATTTACGAGTAAACTTAGATGTGAAAGAGCAATTTTTGAATATTTTTCATATGTTATAGTTTTGTATTAGTCAGTGTACGACTGTAACCTAAATCTACTCTCGACACCGACGACGAAAAAAAATAATCTACCTACGGAAGCCAAATGGCCTACATCGTTTAGTAATTAGGATTTGGTAAATATGCTCGCCTCTATTTATAGGTATAGTTAATTTTACCTCGTACAATGGTTTTCTTGTTTTGCCAAGTTTAACTTTGAAATTAATTTTTTTTTTTTCAAGTTGTGAGAACGAAACTGGGCAGCAGCAGCGATACCAAAACGTGGCGGGTGGACGCGCATGTTTTCAACTGCCTCTGCGAATTGCGCAGATCGGCGGAGCTTAATTCTTCCAGCTTGAATGACATTTAAAATTGGGAAGTCCATTTGTTTCGAATGTAATTTCAAACGACCATATGGAGCGGGGGCTTCGCCACAATGCGCTCGATCGACCAATCCACGCAGCCAAGGATGAAATTAGTGCTGCGAATGACGATGTCGGGGATAAGATTTAGCTCGAAACTTCAGTCTGCTCTGTGGCATTACGCAATGCAAGCAAGCATGACGTTCTGCACTGCGCAGTTACACAGCGTAGATAACATGTTTTGAGTCTAATAGTACGCATGTTGCTGCCATTCACCAAATTTGCTTTGTTGGTCGCTCGGCAAGTAAATTGGGGTGAAGCTGAACCACCGGATCGCCTTAGAGTGAATGTTCTAGAAAGTATTCTAGGGTCTGCAAAGAAGCGTGAAACGAAAGCCATTTTCAAGTGAAATTAAATTCGTTTTGAACACGTCGAACGCAGTAAGATTTGGAATGGCTAGAAAATGCAGAAACGGGCAATGGACAATACAAACCCGCCGACCGGATAATCTATGAGCCACTAAGCGCCAGTTCCTTCTTTCACATGTCTACAAGGCTGCGGACGATTGCAGCTGTACATTTCATAACAGGTTACTGCGTAGAACTCTGCCTCTCTCCGGATGCCTACCAACTGTGCAACATGTATGTGCATGAGTTTCTGCATGCTTGCAGAAACGACTGCCGTAACCGAGATTTCTCTGTTTCAATCTTGTCGTTGAAAGAAGCAGCACAGTATGAATACACTCGAAAGAAGCGTAAGCCTTTAAAACAAAAGTCAAAGGTGACTTCAAAGTATGTATGTAATGCAAAACGCACGGAATCAAAGAGTTCATGTTGGTTCTCGACCAGCCGTCGGAATCTAAGCCTGCAATATTCAACATCTGCGGTTATTTAGGCTGCACCAAAATCCCGCACACGCGGACATTTTCGCCTTTTGCCACCAGCAGGAAATGAGCAGCTGGTAACTGCACCACGCACGACTCCGTGCTGAGCAGCGGAATGCCTCAGGCACTGATTCTCCGGGGAAAGGACGGGTATTGTACTGGCCCCACCATGGACGCCGATAGTTCATGTGCTAATTGGCAGAACTCATAACTGCGGTTTGGCTCCAGAAATCCTGCAGAGGTTCACCATGGTTCTTGTATCGTATAAAAAGTGGGGCCAGTCTGACCAGACTCTGCTGCACAATAGGGTGAAATCAAAACCGCCTTGTCTGTTTCATGTCCGCGCTCGATATCAGTAGCGCCCATTACTGCTCAAATTGAAACTGATTTCGCTTGATCCATAAACGCGTCATTCTTCCCTCATTGGCAGCATGGATGTCCAGGGAGACTACACCCCGTCCGACGCCGGCGGGTTCATCAAGATTCAAGCACTCAGGTAAGCCACGAGAATATGTGTAAGCTAGCGGGAAGTACAATACAGTACAATACAGCTTGTACTGGTCGGTCGGACGTGGTTCTCACCTTTCTTTGATCGAAAACTTCAAAGCGCACAAAAAACGGGAAAAAAGAGGAGCGACACACCCAATGGACACACCCAAAGCGCTTGGGTGTGTCGCTCCTCTTTGTTCCCGTTTTTTTGTGCGCTTTGAAGTTTTCGATCATGCACCAACTAGCCCAACTTGCCGTATTGCTTCATCTTTCTTTACCTCTACAGAAAGCGTTTTGGAGCCCGCAGAATTTCGTCCAACGGAATCACCCGTTAAAAAATCCACCTGTGCTGCCTGAGTACCCAAGCGACGAGCTTGAGTACTCAGGCAGCTCAGATTTGACGTTTCATAAATTTACTTTATGTTTTATAAATGCCTTGACTAGGCGATTTGGCTGAGCAAACAAAGAAAAATCGCGTGAAACCCACATGCATTCATGCTTATAAAGCGTTGACCGTTTCCCCATTGCAGGTATATATATGTGCTACCCAGTATGGGTACGTAACTTTGCTAGGCTTCAGAAAATCAATAATGTAACCTATAAACCGCTTTTAACTTCACGCTTGTAACCCTTAGAATGGACTGGGATAAAGAAAACATCAAAATTGATCCATTGTAACTTTTATTTTACAGGTTACATCCCTTTAGAAGTTACATTATGGGTTACCAGGATTAGAGTGTACGCATACACGATTCATAGTACTGGCGCATATTTCTTGTGGTCGAGCCTTCTAGTGCTTGCGCTGCCAGTAATTGATTGATTGATCATGATGGGTTCATTTACTGCTTAATGAATTCCCAGCGGGCCTGTTGCAGGGCGCGCTGCAACAGCCTAAATTCCCGGTTATGAAGCGTTGTCCGACACACCGCTTTGGGTATATTGTTGCTTGATAGTTCAAACTTTGCAATTTTAACAGCAGCAACTGTTGCGTACATGCCGGGTACATGCCGGAATGTCGGATCTTATGCCTAACGTCACGCTTTGAGGTCTTACAACGTAAACCGGTACCCACAGCTTGAAGTACCTATAGCGCAACGGGTACGTTTTTCAAAGGCTATACCAGATGACTGAGTTAGACCTTCAAGCTAAACGTTAGGCCTGACGTTCTATGTTCAGGTTTAACTTTTGTTTGCCTTCAAGATGCTTTACGAGATGCCAAGGAACGCTACGCTCACTGTACGTCGAACTGCAAATACCGGTTGACAACGTTTTTGTGCCGTCGCATGCACGTGTCGCCCCCTCCCTAGCTCTACTGAGCATCAACCTTTGCAAAAGCGAGTTATAAATGGCAAATTCCGAAAGCCTTCAGACAGGGTCACCCCGATTTCATAGACGGGCCGCTTACGCTGGTACGTAAACAAGGGCGTCGAATTTGCAAAAAAAAAAAAAGAAAAAAAAAGAAAAGAAACTGAAATCTGAAACGCGCATATAACTGCTTGCCCGCCGTAGGGGTCGATTTATACTCAGGGCTACGCATATGATACGGCTCTGGGAAGATCTTCCACGTACTGCGGTTTGGCAATTCTCAACGTCGTAACTAGACTCATTCACTTTGGATGTGCTAAAAAATGTGATCGCGGCCTTCCCCCTCTATAGTTCGCGAACAGTTCACGCAGCGAAGAGTCGTCATGCAGCGAGTTCTTTAAGCGTGTTTTTTTTTATTCTCGTTTTTTTTACTCAACTCCTTGCAATCTTCGTCGTTTATCTTTCTCCCGAAGCGCGACAATTAGTGCGGTGCGACGACGCTGTTGAGCGCATAGCCGGTGTCTTGCGGCAATTTCGGCACAGGTCATAGCGGCTTGGTCGCGGACAGCTTTCTCTGGAAAGTAAACCGCGGAAAAGTTTTGCAGTAGAAACTGTCCGTCGTGAAAATTCTGCAATGCACGTACGCTCGGCAATTCCTTGGTATGTGTAACGTGTCAAGCTTTCTTCGTACAGATACAGTGCGAAACTTAGCGGGTCTCTTTCTTTGTTGTTGATCCAGTGGTGACGCCTGACAAGGAGCTCTGTATTGAGATCTTTCTTGTTCTTTTCGCAGAATCTTAGCTTAATGCTTTTTCTCTCTCCTCGCAGGCTGCGAGAATGGCACCGAGTCAACAGCGCCCCACACAGCCGCAAGGAGGAGCTTCATGCCGGATTTCAACAATAAATACCAAGGAATTAATGAAGCAAGCACGTGCATTAAAATCTCGATGACTACCCTCTCCGTTTGTGACATTTCTTTTTCTCTGAACTTATTCAACCAGGTTTGTTGATTGTGGCCTCCACTTCAATTTCCAACTGCCCTCCCAGGAGTGAGCATTTGCATTTACCTCACTCACGAGATTTCTTACGAAATGGGGGATTTCGCTACACTTCGTTCCACATAGGATTTGCTTAGGCTTAGTAAAAGACACATTTGAAAAGTTCAGCTTGTGTAATGGAGGTACACCGTCCTGTTCACTTCCAAAAAACATGGAGGGTGACGCTCCTGATGTTTTGTTTTCGTGTGAAGTCCAACAAAGACGCACTTACACAGCAGCCAGCGTCGATGAAGGACTGTGTGCGATTTACTATACGTAGATTCTTTTTACCGGCGCTCTGTTTCCGAAAAAAATCAATCGTGTAATTTGTGAATTATTGTACAAGAATTTTATATCATCAAATCATTAAACGCTACTAAATATTTTTTATAAGGAGAAGTAACCTAATTCAAAGCATTTTTGACAAAACAGGCTGCATCCGGTTTGAAGCAAGCGCTTTTGCCTAGTTTACTTTTGCGCTATGCAAGGAGGATGGAGGGAACAAAAGATGCTACTATTCTCACCTTCTTGGGAAGTTGTGTCCAAGGCTTCCTCCGCTCTGGACGTAAGCAGGAGCTTTGAAGAATTGCCATTTGGGTTTGTTGGTATACGTCCATAATTGGAACAGCGATATTCAAACACCTAGTGATCTTTCAAAAGGTTTCGATGCCATCAATGTTTTTGGTGATGACGCAGATTCTATTCTAGACCCTTGTATATATATTGAGAGACAAGGGCTAGGAACGGCGTTTACTGAGGCGTTCGAGCCGCAAGCACCGCAGAACACACGATGATGATGATCATGTCCGTAGAAGATGATGGAACAGTGCCGCATGGCTGGTGCTGATGAGTATGTACACATGAAGACGAGGTGCGGGAATTGTCCTCTGGAGTTCTCCACCGCCGGGAGTGTGGTCGCGAATGCTCACAATATATATACCGTTTGAACTTCCCGCCAGGTCCAGTGTACCGTCTTGTCCGTCATGGCGGGATCTGCGCGCCTACAAAGACGGACCATATCCTCGGCGTACAAGGTGACACTCTCGTTCTGGCGCTGATTTCTTGCTTGAAGGACAGCCTGAGCCTTTTCTTTGCGGTCGCTGCTCGTGAAAGTGGCTAGTAAGCGCTGACGAATCTCCTCCCACGACGAAAGTGTGGATTCATGGTTCTCAAAGCACGTTCGCGCGCCTTTCGTACCAACCCAAGAGGCTAGTTTGCTACAACTGCCACAACGTCGGACACATGGCTCGCTCCTGCCCGGCAGAGGCAGTTTGTACCTCCTGCGGCAAAGCGCACTCGGAAGACGATGATTGTGGCCCTCAGATTTACTGTGTTTCTTGTAAGGAATTTGGACACATTGCCCTCAACCACACGTGTCCCAGCAGAATCCCTACCCCACCAGCCAACAAACCTCAATGCGATGCATTTCGGGGTGTATCTTGGGCTGACCGCATTAGAAATAATTCAGCATCGGCGAATCAATCCGATGCCGTCGCATCTTCTTCCAGTAAGCCCCAGGATGCAACTTTGGCCTCCATGCTTTCGCAACTGGCTGCATTGCGTTCCGACATTCAACAGCTGCGAACTGAAAATCGCCAACTCCGCACAGAGAACCAAGAGCTCAGAAGCCGCCTCCTTGACAGAACAAAGCCTCCCGCGGAGTCTAACTCCAAGCTTCGTCTGACCTCCCAAAACCGACCCAGCCGTAGCCCCAGCACCAAGCGCACAACACCCTCCAAGTCGTTCCATGACTCCCCTCTTCAACTTGCCCGCCAGGCTGTCCGCACGGACATTCACTATGAGCGTCTCGCGCGCCAGGCAGATCGAAAAAAAGACCAGGGAAATTTTGACAACCAACTCAGCCAGATCAGAACCCTAATCGAATCTGTTATTCAGAAACTGCCCAAGCAAGAGCCCCCCAAAGAGCCCCCTCGCAAAGTCCCATCGTGACCCACCAAGCAGCCACAATAGGTACACCCCCGACTGCCCTACAGTGGAACTGCAGAAGCTTGTCAACAAGAAACTATCCTCAAACAGAAAATAAAACAAATTCAACCACTCTATATTCTCCTCCAAGAAACGCGTTGTACACCTCACGTAGCTACGCATTTCACGTTTTCTAACCCCTCTATACCTCATCACATCCGCCGTGGTTCTCTTACCAATTCTGTTCTCCCCGGTTACGCTGCAGTTCTTGTGCATTCCTCCGTAGGTACCCAGCAAATTTTTTCTAGCGAATTCAACTCCAACAACCATGAAGTCATCGCAATGCACACCCGCTTACCTAGCGGTAAGACTATTATCGTGGCCACTGCCTATTACAAACCTGTCAATTCAACAGCACTTAACGTCTCTTTCGCCTGGCTTCCTGCTCTCATGGCCCAATTTCCCGGTACCCCAATCCTTCTCGGTGGTGACTTCAATGCACAGAGCACCACATGGGGCTATGCCCACACTCATTCTCGTGGACAAGCGCTAGAAGACGCCGCCGAGGCCTCAAATCTCATTTTAATCAATGAACCATGCCCTTAGCGAAAAGTAATACGTTTGAAATACGTACGAGTACGCTTGAAGTGCACTTCAAATATGCTTTGTATTTGTAAATGTATTTTAAGTGCATTAAAAATTGCATTTTCTCAATTTTTAGTAAATATTGAAAATACATTATTAAAAATACGGGAAAAATACAGTGCTTTTAAGTACCCTCCAAATAGATTAAAAATTCACTGAACCTCACGAATGTGCGCTTAAGGCATTCAGAATATATTGAAAATGTATTTCTTCCCGCCGAACGATCATTTTGTAAATGCACTGTAAATAATTTAAAAATACACTTACCTAACTAAATTTAGAGCAGCACTCTGAGTATACTTTAAAAGTGTGCTGAAGCATGGAAATATACTCCGAATATATTCGAAATACATTTCAAATGCCTTTATACGTTTGTCGAACGAACATGGTAGAAATACACTCTCAATGCATGAAAAATACTTATATAAAATGCATTTTAAATGTATTCATAAAGCTTTGCCGAAATACATTTCGAGTACACTACAGGCGCTGCTTCAGTTGCTGAATTGTAAGATCCACGTAAAGCATATCTGAAGTGCCGGATAAAATACATCTCAAATAAAAAAAACGTACTGAGAATTTCTCCTCGATGTTTACTTATAATAAAAGAAACTGAAGGAGATACTCTCAGTTACTGCGCTGTCTAAAGCAGACATAACTCTGCGTATTAGAGAGAAACTCGGCGTACAAATATGTAAGCGGCGGTGTTCCAACGCAATCGGCAAAGAAAAAACATCGAACGGTATCGCTGTGGAGGCTTGGAAAATTTTCTTTTTCTGAAAAATATTCGCCTTAGATGGACAACCCTGGCTATGCTTGGGAGGGCGAGCAGCTCGGCGCCGTGTTGCTTTCACTGCCGCTCACTACCTCCTCCTCTGTGCCCGGCACCTGCGGCGCGAGCTGAGCGGCGCACCCCGCCTTCACGTTTTGTCTGCCTTCGCTGCGTTTCTTTTGCCTGTCCTCTTTCGGACTCCTCAACGCGCGGTCGTCGGGTGGACGCAGTCTGCTTGGACGGCGCGTTGCAGCGGCGTTGGCCGTCTAGTCAAGGTAAGCACGATATACCGGCTATTTGCGCGTACGGTGTCACACTACAATTAATTGACGTATGTTTGCCTTGCAATCGAAATCCGCACGTGGTTGTTAAGCTTACCTCCACCTGCGAGCAAGATTTCCTACCGTAACTACGCCGTGCAAGGGAATGTACTCACAAATCAACGACAGCAAGAAGACGTAAAAAAATGGATTTTAGGGCTTTCCTTTTTGCGCCTAATTTTTAGCTCCGGCCCTGCTGAGTGGACGGGGGACTGTTGCTACGAGTTTCCTTGTAGATCGAGTACTCATTGAGGACTAACACTTGCATTAAACACATAACCGCCGGGAACGTTTTTAGCACAGCCTGTTCACAGAAAGTCCGCCGTCCATGTTTACGCGGTTGAGAAATTTGCGAAGTGTATCCAGGGACGCAGCTTTCTTTTGTTTTCGGTTCGCAGCAGCCGCTCACAGCTGCGCATGTTCACAGCAGCCGCCGTACGGGGGAGGAAGCCAGTTTGTGGCATACATTCATCCGACTAATGCGCGTGTCCGGGCCATACGGAGGGAATTCGAGCAGCCTTCGCGATTTTTGTCGGTCGCATGTCGCCGTTCTGTCAACTAAAGCCATGAAAGAGTTTATGCCGTCTGTTTCGAAGTGACCAAAAGTGTTAAAAGCGACCCACGTAATCTTTGGTGCATGTGGCAGTAGCGAAGGTGCTTCATGCCCAGGGACTACAAATTATTTGTCCATCTAAGACAAACTGTATGAGAGTAGCCGCTAAGTTACAATCAGTTTCTGTTCCTACCGCCACCCAGAACCAAGAACCAGCAAAGGAAGGAAGGAGAAGGAATGCGGGTGGGGAGGGGGACTTCGAGGCAGGCAACCAGTTCCCTGCGCGAGACCCCTCGGTTCCCGGAACGGGTCCCCCGGGCGGGTTCGTCTCTTTTTGTTCCTTGGAGTGCTACCCCCAAAACTTCGCGAAACTTCAGGACGTTGGCCCCTTCCTCTTTTGTGTTTCCTTGCAACTTTTTCCCTCCTTGCTGTATTCATTTCGTAGCGCATTCACGAACACGTGTGCGCGTTCCGAGAGGCCCTTCGGCCGCTCGTGAGTGACAGACACGCGGAACCCGACGCGCTAACGCTGGACCACGCCACCGGAGAATTTCAGAAATGTGCCCAAAGGCACCGAAAACAGCATGGGGAGCTTGGCGGCTTTGTGTGTTTAGAAGCCTCAATTTCCCATTTGCGTCTAAAGGGTGTACTTAAACGAGTTTCTTTTAGGTGTCACGAGTATTTATGAAGCAACTATTTTTACTTGATGGTCCCTGAAGCTAACAGGTGTTTATATTTTTTTGTATGTTAAAGACGCGAGCATTTACAATTATTTTCCGCGTTGCTCCCTAAGTAAATGATGACGTTGTCTGTGTACAGCAAAAAGTATAAAATTACCTGCTGGTGATGTGCGGCGGAGAGCAAAAAAATTACATGTGTGGGCAAGCACAAATACACGTGTTCTGGCGTTGCTTGTTTTAATTGCTTCGGTTAGGTGCCTACGATATAAGAGCTTGTTATTTTAAGGACAGCGTGAAATTTTTCTTGTTTTTTGAAATACCCTTACTTTGCCGTTCCTTTGAAAGCATTGTTGAGTGCACACGCCAATCTAATGACATTTATGTAAGCTTTCTACTGCAATCGTGCCCATGCATTTTTAAATTGTTTCGCTGCGCACTATTTTTTTAGAACGTAATCTCCGAAGAAGGTGACGCCGAAATATGGAACACATAACAATAATTGTAGTTAATAAGATTACTGCCTATCTTATTTTATTAGCGTCCTGGGAGGTCACAGACCAGTTTTTTCCTAGTTAGTTGGAAAACTAGAATTGCCACCGTTTCAAGTTAACTCAAGCGCCTAAGAAAGAGAAGTAGTAGCATAACTCTAAGAACTCTGTTGCATGTTTGCTAACGTTGTTATCTTAGCTCTGTCTTTTTTTTTTTCCTAATTTTCGCTAATTTTTATCCCTAGACAATTTCCAAACATAAGCCCCCCCCCCCCTTCCCGGCCACAATTCTTTCTTAAAAATGGTATTGAAGATCCGATGCCGCATGACAATATAAACTATGCTTACCATTACATAAATTGTCTTACGTCCTTCACGGCGGGTTTTTTTTTTTTTTTTCAAGGGGAAACTAAAAAATCCTTGCTCGCGAGGGACGTTGGCACGGCTAGAGAAAAGGCCTGATTGATTTGACATTTATTTGCCTCTAAAAAAAAGTGTTTCACTAATATTTTCCCATTTTCTTTTCACTGCAGCTGCTGGTGAAATTTCCAGCGTGGAGAATCCGAAGTACGAAGACTCTGATGCACAACGCTTCATCTGCGCTGGCTACCGAGGTGGCTGAAAGGCCTTCATTCCTGCTACTTAGTAATTGGCGAAATTGGCCACTCGACTGAGGTGTACAATAAAAAACTTTCAAACTGCCAATTTGTGCGCATACATGCTGTTCTTTTCAGTCATTTGCTGGCCCGCATTTCGAGCATGGCCGGTTTACATTTTCCCAATGGAGCATATTTTTAGCCTAGTGCCTATTAAACTTTTTGAAACCACAATATGATAGTTTCTAGTTGAACGTTAACAATTCCACCTAAGACACATTGCCATGGTATCTCTCAATGTATTTAGGTTTTATTTAGTATACACTAGTAACGCATTTTGAGTGTATTTGAAGCAGTATTTTCTGTGCATTTAAAATGCATTACTAATACATTTTGCACGTATTTAAAATTACATTTTCTGAGCAATTTTAATGCATTTAAAATGCATTAAATATATATTTTTCATGCACGGCTTACGTATTTTTGAGGTACATTTTAAATACATTGTAAATGTATTCGAAAT
Source organism: Haemaphysalis longicornis (assembly GCF_048455015.1). Lineage (NCBI taxonomy): Eukaryota > Metazoa > Arthropoda > Arachnida > Ixodida > Ixodidae > Haemaphysalis > Haemaphysalis longicornis. Next base: position 247,190,644 of record NW_027526203.1, on the reverse strand, counting down.
GCATTTGGAATGCGGACAAAATAATGCAAAATAAATACAAAGTTAATATATGTATTAAATGCATTCAAAATACATTAAAAATACGGCATCTTTTCGCTAAGGGAGGCATGACCACTCGAGTTGGCCTTCATTCTTCACAGCAAGATACGACCCCTGACCTTACCTGGGCTACTCCTGGCCTTACTTGCAAATGGTTACCGTTCTCTACGACTTGGGCAGTGATCATCTCCCAATACTTATCCATCTCCGTGGGAAGAAGATCTGCCGACGGAAGGCCATGAAGCCCATTGATTGGGATGCCTTTCGGAAGGCTATAATGAGGGCATCTCCCCCAGCTTCATTAAGGGACTTCTGCTCCTTAATCACCACAACATCTACCCGGGCACAGGAGGACATCGAATGTGCTACGGAAACACCGCACATGCACAACCACATTGCTGACCTTTGGAAAAAAGTACATAAGCTCACTCGCACCTACAGATCTAATGGAAAATGCCAGAAAGATCCCCAAAAGATCCGGAAACAGTACCAACTTATTACAGCTAACAAAAAGAGCTAAACCAATATTATTGGACAAATCTATGTGACACCCTCAGTCACGCGAGAGGCTTACCGGCGTTTTGGCGTCTGCACCGCGGCCTCACTCAGACGACTGCCAAACGAACCCCTCTTTTCGCTACCCTAACCCTCAGCGCAGACCCGTCAACAGTGGAGCGGCGACTTATAAGTACCTTCTTTCCCCATGCTTCCACCTCTCCCCCCGCTCCACTTCCAATTATTGATATTCCTCAGCCTGACCCTGACTTGGAGCTACCTTTTACAATGGCCGAGTTACGCATCGCAATTCGCCAGGGACGGCTTTATTCTGCGCCCGGTCATGACGGTGTCACGTGGCAGCAACTCCGACACCTCCCGTCTGAGGCCTTGGAACACCTTTTGTGTCAAATCAATGACCTCTGGGAGCACGGACAAGTGCCAGAACACCTTAAACTAACACTTATTTTTCCCATCCCCAAACCCAACAAGCATTCAAGTGAAATCAAGAACCTCAGGCCGATATCCCTCACGCCCGTTATTTGCAAATTGATTGAGCGCCTTATCAACAATAGGCTCACACATTATTCAGAATATGTCCAACCGTACTTTCACCCAGCCCAAACAGGCTTCCGGCCCAATGTTGGCACGCATGATAGCCTCTGGCTTCTGCGTAGGACAATTAACCGCCCCCACTACCATCGCGGCACTCCTGATCTGATCATGGCAGTTGATCTGCGAAAGGCACCCTACAACGTTAGCCACCCCGCCATTCTAGAGGAACGTGCTCGTGCCTACCCCAGTGCCCGCACGAAAAATTGGATAAGAGCATTTCTCCAAAGCCGGTCTGTACGCCTTCACGGTTCGCACCCTGGATGGGAACCTACGACTTACTACCAAGACCGCGGTGTTCCCCAAGGGTCGATTTTCGGCCCTCTACTTTTCAACCTGACCATTACCAGAGTAGCTTGACAACTTGAAATTGACTCAGGCGCCCGCTTCACCATATACGCCGATGACATCACGGTCTGGACGGAAGCGGCCGACTTTGATTCTTTAGAGGGCCAGGTTGTTGAGCTACAGGCCGCGGCTAATAGCCTTGAGCTCACTCTGGCTCAGCTAGGTCTACAACTCGCACCTGAAAAAACCGAATTTCCGGCAGTATGCAGTTGTAAGCCACCTGACCTGCCCCAAGAAATTGCAGTCAACCTAGTCAACTGCGATGTATCTGCTTCAACTGAGCCCATTACACTCCTAGGCCTTCCAATTGGAACCAAAAACAGTCCTGCATTTGGCTCAAAAGATTAAAACAGAAATGGAATGCCATACTGCACTTCATTCGTCGGTTGTCGAATAAATATGGTAGAGCATCGCAGAAAGCCATCTTGAATATGGCCAGGGCTGTCACTGTGAGCACCCCCACGTACGGTGCAACGGCTTACGACCTCAACAAGACGAACATCAAACCCATTCAGGTGCTACATCGGGCGACCCTAAGGACATTCACTGGCTTACCAAAGCATACACCCATTGGTAAACTGGAGCAAGTTGTACCTCTTCCTCCTATTGAAGCCATCATTCAGGGGGCCAAAGCCCAGGCGGACTTGAAAAGATCCCTTACACACCAGGGACACGCCTTAGCAGCGTGGGACGCCAGAAGACCACCAGTATTTTCCAATTACCCAGTCCCCATAGCACTATGGCAGCGACCAGCAATTGATACTTCTACGCATAGCAAACCTATAGAGCGTACTAATACTCTATTGCGACAGCGGCGAATCCGACACCTCCAAAGGGATCACCTTCAGAACGAACTGGACATTTTCACGGACGCAAGCGTAAACCATCACGGCGCGGGCCTTTCATGGACATGCCCTGAGGCACCGGTTCTCTCAGGGTACACTACCATACTTGGCAAAGAACTTTCCAGCCTCGATGCGGAGCTGTACGCTATTAACAACGCAGTGTCAGCTATCGCCTTTGACTGTGACCCACCTCTACCGCCCTCCATACGCGTACTCGCACATTCGTACGAGGCCCTCACAGCTTTGCCATCGTATGATTCGACCCACCCTGTCGTCCACGAAATTCTGCTTCAAGTTCAACTCTTCCAACTGAACAACACCAACATCCGCGTCGACTGGGTACCTGGCCACGAACCATTTTCTTCAGGCAACCAGGCGGCCCATGTGGCCGCTCAGGAGAGTTCCCCCTCTTATCCTGCACTGGTGCCTGGGGTAAGGCCGTCGCGGTCCCCCTCTCCCTCCCCAGTGATGCGTATTCGCCAGCACAAGAAGGACCGACGCACACGTCTAAAAGCCCTAACTCCTTCTGGCTACCTCAGGCACCTCCTCCTATTCCCCGCTCAGGTGAAAGTTTTATTAACAGATATATTGCAAATTCAGCGTACACACCTGAAACACTTCGCTAGTGGTATACCCCTCACCTGCCCCCTCGATGTCCTTACTGCCATACTACCACTCCATCAGACCTCACACACCTAGTTTGGTGCTGCCCAGCTTTCGCCACGCACCGTACATTCAAATCTCCCCAGCCACATCCCGATCCACAACAAACTGATGCACAACTATTATATGAAATAGCAGTGTATTCAATTAAAAGCGGTCTGGCACGGGTTATTTGAGCGGGTCCTCCCCCGAACGAACTGGTGAACGTGCACCATCCCTATTGCGATCACCATAAACTGGCCCATGAATTGCAGGTTCCAAGAACTGGCCCAGTTATTGAGTCTACTGAGAACGACCAGCATTAATTTGTTTATTTTCTCTTACCCTCCCTCCCCATTCCTTTCCCCTATCGTGACCAGTGCACGGTCATCCTTTTCTATTAAAGGTTGTCTCTCTCTCTCTCCTCGAGAGAGTAGTACACATGTCGCCGCTTATGGTTATTGTCCCAGCCGTTGAACGTGGCGACCCGTTCGAAGTGGTCCAGCCAGTCTTCCACGTCTTCATAAGGCTCGCCGTAGAAGACTTTTGGTGTACGCGGCTGTTGCACCACGTACTGGAGAGGGGCGTCAGTCATGTTTGTGTTCACAGTGCCGGTGTTGACTCCAGTCATCTTGGTTGCCCGATCAGGTAGAAGGCCGTACTCCGCTGGCAGTCCGAATAGGCGACGGCTGGTCCGCTGGTGAACGGGCGACACTTCGACGGGGGCCGGCCTGGATGATTGGGGTATCATGCACCCAGCACACTTCACCACTTATGTAACGATGGTTACAAATAAAAGGTAAACTGTGTTTATTAGACAAGGCGAACTTGTGCCCACAAGCAACGAGCTCTGGCTCTTCGACGCTTTCTGCGACGCTTTCTGGGCCTCTGTGACTATTACAGACGATTAGTGGAGGGATTTTCGAATATCGGCGAGGGACTGACCCGACTTATGAAAGAAGACGTGCCGTTCTCCTGGGGCAACGACCAACGACAGGCTTTCGAAACACTGCGTAGACGCCTACAAAGTGCTCCAGTTCTAGCCCACTTCGATGACGCCGCCGACACGGAAATCCGCACTGATGCCAGCAATGTGGGAATTGGCGCTATTCTTGTACAATGGGAGGCTGGGTTGGAAAAGGTTATAGCCTACGCTATATAGTCGCACCCTTTCCAAAGCGGAAAGGAATTATTCGGCGACAGAAACAGAATGCCTTGCCGTCATCTGGGCTATCAGTAAATCCCGTCCATACCTGTATGGTAGGCCATTCAGAGCGGTCAGCGACTACCATGCCCTCTGCTGGCTCGCGAACCTCAAGGACCCTTCTGGACGGCTTGCTCGATGGTGTTTAAGGCTACAAGAGTACGACGTTACGGTCGTGTACAAGTCATGCAAGCACAGAGATGCTGATTGTTTGTCACGGCCACTGATTTCAACCGATTCCCCTGAAGCCGGGTTGGAGGACTTCCCCTTTGTCGGGATGACCCAAACGGCAGATATGGCTGCCCGCCAACTGTCCGACGTGGAGCTCAGTCCGCTGATTGAATACCTGTGGGACAAAAACACTGGGCCTCCCCGTGCTTTTCTTAGAGGAATCAGCTCGTTCTGCCTACGCGACAACGTACTCTACAAGCGAAATTACGGTCAGAGTAAAGAGAAATTTCTTCTTGTCGTACCGGCAGAATTACGCACGGAAATTTTACAAGCATGCCATGACGAGCCTGCAGCTGAGCATCTAAGGGTCACATTCGCAAGAATTCTTAAGACGTATTACTGGCCAAACCTCTTAGCCTCGGTGCAACAATACGTGACGACCTGTCGGGACTGCCAGCGCCGGAAGACCACCCGTCAGACCTGCAGGACTACTTCACCCACTAGACCCTCCTGACACACTGTTCAAGCAAATCGGTATGGATCTACTGGGCCCCTTCCCCAAGTCAGCCTCAGGGAACAAGTGGATCATTGTGGCAACGGATTATTTATCGCGATATGCAGAGACGCACGCTCTTCCTCGAGGAACCGCTGCCGAGGTTGCGAAGGTCTTTCTTCACAAACTTGTTCTACATGGAGCGCCCGCTGTAGTACTGACTGACCGGGGGACGGCTTTCACATCTGACTTCATGCGTGAAGTATTGCGCTTGACGCACAGTACTCACCGCAAGACTACTGCTTATCACCCACAAACAAACGGCCTCACGGAAAGACTTAATAGAACCTTGGCTGACATGTTATCCAATGGGATGAAATTCTCCCTTATGCCACTTTCGCCTATAATACAGCCATGCAGGAAACGACCCGATTCACACCATTTGAGCTTGTTTTTGGCCGCCCAGTGAAGAGAACCTTCGACGCAATGCTCCCTGTGGATAACGACGTGGTAGCCGGCACTGAAGTTGACGAATTCACGCAAACCGCTGAAGAAGCTCGTCAGCTTGCAAGATTTCGCATCGGCAGGCGACAAGAAATCGACGCCCGGCAATATAACCTGAGACGACGGAATGTGGAGTATCTTTCTGGCGACCTTGTTTGGGTATGGACGCCTATCCGCCGCCGTGGACTGTCAGACAAGCTGCTTCGCCGCTACTTCGGTCCCTACAAGGTTATCCGACGTATCTCCGACCTGAACTACGAGGTGTTACCTGAGAGGAACTCTTGTCGACGTCGACCGAGTTCTTAAGTTGCGTACGTGGTGCGCCTAAATCCTTATTCCGACCAGCCGTTGGACACTCCCGTTTGACCTACTGTGCGTGTACTATATTACCGGTTACTGCTGGACTCTTGCTGGCATGTGTTTCGTTTGTTTGTTATTTTGTTTTGTGTATTTCTTTTTTTTTTTCGTTGCCGCTTCGCGTACACGTTCTAGTGGCACCGGGTCGATGTCACCCCGGAGGGGGGAGCAATGGAGCAGCTCCCGTGGTACAGTTTGAACTTCCCGCCAGGTCCATAGTAGTGTACCTTCTCGTTTAGACGTTCGGCGGTGCTCGAAAGCAAGGAAGAGGACGAGGAGTGCGCATCCGAACGCACAGAAAGAGGAAGAAGACCGTGGAACGGTTGAGGCTAGCCAGAGCTCGTTGCTTGTGGGCACAAGGTTCGCCTTGTCTAATAAACACAGTTAACCATTTAATTGTAACCATCGTTATATATATAAATAAATAAATAAATATATATATATATATATATATATATATATATATATATATATATATATATATATATATATATATATATATATATATATATATATATATATATACAGGGTGTCCCAGCTATCATGCACCAAGATTTAAAAATAGAGTAAAGGCGTAACTCGAAAGAAACCAGGTGCATAATGTTTGCAGTACTGGGAAGAAGCGGACACTATTTTTTTCTTTAATGAGATTTAATTAACTAATTGTAATTAATTATCTAACTCGAGAAATACTGTCCTAATCACTAAAGTGTCAATGAGGCACTTGTAGGTAACCACGAGAGAAATCTATCTGCGGTATTTTCGGCAATGAACTAATTGCGTACACATTTATTCTGACTGATAAAGGAAACCCGCGAAATATGAAAAATACCACGTGACGACGCCTCCGTGCGCACCCTAAAGCAACGCCCTCAAACAGGCTGCCTCTGAGTTAGCCAGAATAAAATAGACAAAAGAAAGAAAGAAGAAATCGCGACCGAGTTTGTTCCTTATCTGCACACGCGTCCCGCGAATCTTGCTGCTGCTGCTCCTTCCATGCATGCTATTATCAAGGTGATGCGCTGTCTCTTCGGGCGGGTAACACGCGAAGCAGTTGCTTTCAATCAGCTTTGTTTGGGGACGCTGCTTTACAATGCGCGCGTAAGCGTCGTCACGTGGTATTTTTCATATTTCGCGGGTTTCCTTTATCAGTCAAAATGAATGAGTACGCAATTAGTTCGTCGCTGAAAATAGCGTAGTTAGATGCCCCTCGTGGTTACCTACAAGTGCCTCATTGACACTTTAGTGATTTAGACAGTATTTCTCGAGTTAGATAATTAATTATAATTAATTAATTAAGCCTCGTTAACGAAAAAATTACTCTCCGCTTCTTCACAGTACTGCAAACATTATGCACTAGGTTTTCTTCGAGCTACGCAATTTCCCTTTTTTTAAACCTTGGTGCATGATAGCTGGGACACCCTGTATATATATATATATATATATATATATATATATACATATTGTAGAACACAGACGTACGGGACGAGGGATTCCGTAAGGACACATATCAAAGTTGCAGTCCTTATTGCCAGTGCTGTTTGGTGTTTTAACAGTGTTTTTTATAGTGCCGAATGAGGTATGATTGCCTTTTTTTTATGCAGGAATAAATAATTTAAATAATTGAAAATTCAAGTCGAGAAAAAATGCGCCGTTTTTTCCGGAAGCGGGAAACGAACCCACAACCTCCGCATAACGCGTGCGGTGCTCTACTATTGAGCAAGTTCCGCGGCGACTCCTCTCTCGACTATACCGCGGGGTTTTGTATATAGTACTGCTCAGAGCCCGGTCAACTAGCGCCGCCCCTCGACCAGCGCGGGAAGACGTAGAACGTCTTTTCCCAGCGGCCACACGTAAGACGTGGTCGGAAGTCGGCGATAGCCAAAGGCATTTCATACTGCTGAAGCCAGAACCCTCGTAATGCATTTTGTAGAACACAGACGTACGGGACGAGGGATTCCGTAATTACACATATCAAAGTTGCAGTCCTTATTGCCAGTGCTGATTGGCGTTTTAACAGTGTTTTTTATAGTGCCGAATGAGGTATGAATGCCTTTTTTTTTATGCTGGAATAAATAATTGAAAATTCAAGTCGAGAAAAAATGCGCCGTTTTTTCCGGAAGCGGGAATCGAACCCACAACCTCCGCATAACGCGTGCGGTGCTCTACCATTGAGCTAGTTCCGCGGCGACTCCCTTCTCGACTATACGGCGGGGTATTGTATTTACGACTGCTCAGAGCCCGGTCAACTAGCGCCGCCCCTCGACCACCGCGGGAAGACGTAGAACGTCTTTTCCCAGCGGCCGCACGTAAGACGTGGTCGGAAGTCGGGGATAGCCAAAGGCATTTCAGACTGCTGAAGCCAGAACCCTCGTAATGCATTTTGTAGAACAGAGACGTACGGGACGAGGGATTCCGTAAGGACCCATATCAAAGTTGCAGTCCTTATTGCCAGTGCTGTTTGGCGTTTTAACAGTGTAGTGCCGAATGAAGTATGATTGCATTTTTTTAGTAGTAAATATAGTAAAAAATGGGTATAGCTTCTAACAAAACTGTTTATTGGTCGACGTTTCGATGCCGATCGAAACGTCGACCAATAAACAGTTTTGTTAGAAGCTATACCCATTTTTTACTATTTTCTACGGCAACCAAAGACAGCCCTTCCCGCAATCTATATATATATATACAGAAAGATAGGTCTGCAGTCTACAACGCCAAAGGAGGCATAGGGGTGTTTAGGCTCTTTCTTTTTTTATAGTAATGAAGTTAACATTTTTTAATATAAGAAAGAAAGAAAGAAAGAAAGAAAGAAAGAAAGAAAGAAAGAAAGAAAGAAAGAAAGAAAGAAAGAAAAGCACGCGCCCAGAGTGGGGACCGAACCCACGCCGAACCCATTGAAAGGCGTGGGTTCGGTCCCCACTCTGGGCGCGTGTTTCTCTTTCTTTCTTTCTTTCTTTATTTCTTTCTTTCTTTCTTTCTTTCTTTCTTTCTTCCTTATATTAAAGAAATGTTAACTTCATTACTATAAAAAAAAGAAAGAGCCTAGACACCCCTATGCCTCCTTTGGCGTTGTAGGCTGCCGACCCATCTTTCTGAATTTCCTTAACGAGCCCCTCCTTTCCTAATTTTATATATATATATATATATATATATATATATATATATATATATATATATATATATATATAACGATGGTTATGTATATGAAGAATTTTTTCAGACAGAAAGAAAGTGGTGAAAAAATGCCCGCCGGGTACGATCCGAACCCACGACCTCTAGAATATCGGTCTGGTCTCAAAAAATTCATCTGTTTCTATGACCTACCACATTCTTCCTTTTTCTTACCGAGGTTTTCTTGACGGCCAACCCTTATTTCTGTTTTAATTCAACGAGCCCCTTCTTTCCTATTCTGATTCGCTACATGCATAGCGAGGGCCTCTGTTCTGGCAGTCGGTGCCATAGGGAGCTTAGGAGGGTTCAACGCTGGTCGACCACTCTCGACATGTTGTAGACACTCGAGTCACGGCCCGGGGGTTAAAAAGAAGGTCCCCTTCACCCCGAGTAGTCCGAGTGGCGCTGGCTACTGCTCTCAAGTGCAGGAAACAAAAAATACCTTTACATGAATACCCGAGAAAGTGGTGGGGAAACAGCCCCGCCGGTAGCGTAGTGGTCATCGCACCAGACCGGTATTCTGGAGGTCGTGGGTTCGGATCCCACCCGGCGGGCGTTTTTTCACCACTTTCTTTCTGTCTCAAAAGATTCTTCATCTCGCTGCTCTCCTGTGTTGGAACACCACCTGAACGTTCCGCGCACCCGATTCGTCGACACCGCGGAGTACGGCGACCGCGGGTGCTTCGCGACGGTAGTGATAGATGGGAAGACGGGAGTCACGGTGAACGCCGCGAGCATCGTCACGAAAGGCGCGCAGCGAGCGGAAGAGCTGGCCATCGCCCTGGCCATCGGGGACCCAGAGACGACGACGGTGCTTAGCGACTCAAAGAGTGCAGTGCGCAATTTCGCCATGGGTTGGCTGTGCTGTGAAGCGGTGCGGGTGCTCGAGCAAGTGAACATCGATGACGCAAGGTGACAATCAAGTGGTTTACCGCCCACGCTGGGAACGAGGTATCGGAACTCGCCACCAACCACAACGAGAAGGCGAACGCAGTCGCGCGAGGATTAGCTGGCCACGCGGCAGCAGTGGAATCGTCTGCAGATTGGTGGACCGAGACGAAGGACAGGTACGATACCTTTCAGGGTATCACCAAATATTATAGAAATAGTAGGAGGGTGCTGGCACCGCCTCACCCCGAGGTAACCAGGGAGGAAGCGTCCACGTTCAAACAGCTGCAGACGAATTCACTGACGACCCCGGTCGACATGAAACACATACAGTCAGAACTCTATACGGATGACACGTGCGCGTTGTGTAACAATGCTAGGGCCTCGACCACCCACTTACTGTGGGATTGTGAAGTGCGACCTAACGAGGCGGCAACCAGGACAGACCTACTGCCGTGGATCCAAGAAGCAGTGCGCAGTTGTGACAAGGACACTTAACTATCAGCCGTCCAGCAGGTCCTGGGGGCCCTCGAAAAGCAACACCGGAGCGAAAGCTGCGGGGCGACACCCTCCCTTACGGGGCAGCGGCGTCCAACCCCGTAGCGAGTAGCGAAGGGGTGGTCCGAGTAGGGATGACGTCGGGATCGACGAGTGGCTACGTCCGGGCGCAGTGTACACACTGTGTCTGTTGCAGGCATTCAACAAAGTCTTTCTTTCTTCCTTCCTTCCTTCATCTGTTTCTATGACCCACTACAACCTCCACTTTGCTTGCTTTCCGAGGTTTTCTTGACTGCCAACCCTTATTTTCTGTGTCTTAAATATATATATATATTTATATGTGTATGTATGTATATATATGGAGGGTTCAATATATATATATATATATATATATATATATATATATATATATATATATATATATATATATATATATATATATATATATATAAGTTTGGAAATGAGGGGCTCGTTGGGAAATACAGAAAGAAATGCCGGCAGTCTACAACGCCAAAAAAGGCATAGGGGAAGGTTAGACTATTTTTTTTACCGTTAGTGACGTTACATTATTATTAATTTTTATTAATTACGTGAGAAAGAAAGAAAGAAAAACACGCGACCAGAGTGGGGACCGAACCCACGCCTTTCGATTAGATCTCGAATGCCTTACCAATTCGGCTATCTGGGCGACTGTGTTCTGCTTCACTTTCTGGGGTATTTATATTTACTACAACTGTATCTGACGCTTGAGGGTGGTAGCCAGCGCCACTCAGACTACACGGGGAGAAGGGGACCTTCTTTTGCAACCCCCGGGGCGTGACGCGAACGTCTACAGCCTGTCATGAGCGGTCAACTGGCGGGAAACCCTCTCATGCTACCTTGGCATCAAGGCTGCCAGAACCGAGGCCCTCGCTAAGCTTTCGCGTGATAATATGGTTTGGAAATGAGGGGCTCGTTAGGAAATACAGAAAGAAATACCGGCAGTCTACAACGCCAAAGAAGGCATAGGGGAAGGTTAGACTATTTTTTTACCGTTAGTGACGTTACATTATTATTAATTTTTATTAATTACGTGAGAAAGAAAGAAAGAAAAACACGCGCCCAGAGTGGGGACCGAACCCATGCCTTTCGATTAGATCTCGAATGCCTTACCAATTCGGCTATCAGGGCTTTTTTTTTTATTGCAACATTTCAGTACAAAACAAGCACCATCAAACAAAAAACTGCAACGATAAAACTGCTAGTCATCACCTTGACAGCAGAAAAACGATTAAAATTGTTTGAGGTTGGTCAGTGTTTCCATCACAGGCAACCACTCTGGAGGCTCAGGCTGAGCCCTCCACACTTCAATAATCATACGCATTGAATCAGCGAAATATTCTCTTGACCATTTAGCGTCAACGTCCCTATGGCGTATGGCCATGCGGGATTTCCAAATTGCATGTAGGGCCAGGACCATCACGAGGTCGTAAGGTACTTCGTCACTCTCAATAGGTAAAAACCTAATGCCGTGAGCGTCCAGGGGAAAATCTTTTTTGAGGGTTCGCTGAAGCACGTCCCAAAAGAAGACCCCGTCCCAGCAGTCCAAAAACACGTGTTCTACAGTTTCGGGTTTTCTGCACGGGTAGCAGTCCACCCCACCCGGCAAAAACATTCCCTTTTCCTTCTGCCACGTTTTCACATCAAGGACGCCCGAGTGAAGTTTAAAGAAAAACGTCTTAACCCATGGGCCAATCGCCATACGTTTCACACGCTTGAGGACATCCTGTCCTGGCCCTACACGGTACAGCGATCTATACAATGGAACGGGAAGTACGGAATCAACGAGGTCATTATACAATCTTTTACGCGTCACACTAGATAAGTACTCTAGCGTGAAGCGTGCACGCAAAAACATGGTGGCTTGTACCACCTCACGGAAGTAGCCTTTCGTTGCGCCAAAAGATAAAGAATCTGACGTTACAACAAAATCAGGAAGCGCTCTGGCCAACTTCACCTGACACACAGTGCGCAAAAAGGAGTCCTTCACATCCCGAAGAAACAAAAAACGATTTACCACTTGACGCAAAAACAAATGCGATAATGACAGGCCACCAAGACGCACGCGCCGAAACAGGTTCGTACGGCTTGTTCTCTCCCATGACGACTCCCAAATGAACATAGCAAAAACTCGGTGCAAGGCCTGTACACGTGCCCGCGAACAATGCAACACCTGTAGAACGTACCACAGTTTGCTAATTAAAAACACATTACACACTGATGCCCTAGCAAATATTGAAAGTCCGCTTCCTTTCCATTTCTCGGCCTTTTCACGCAATTCGACTGTTTGACTGCGCCAATAAGGGTCGCTGTCTACGTAGTTCTCGAGGGGCACTCCCAAGTACTTCACCGGCGTCGTCTGCCAGCTGATACACTCGAAAACACTAGGCATACTGTCCCACTGGCCATGCCAGAAACCAACACATTTCTGCCAATTAACACCACTGGCACTGTACTTACAAAAACATTTCAAGGTGTTTACAGCAATGCTTATGCTTCTCCTATCAACAAAAAAAAAGCAATGTCGTCAGCGTAAGCTAACACCCGCACTTCACACGACTGAAGTTTAAACCCTTTGACGTCTTTGCTCCGGATTACACCTAAACAAAACGCTTCAATGTAGAAACAAAAAAGCAACGGAGACAATGGGCAACCCTGACGAACGGCACGTTGAACAGGAACGGGTGCGCCGATCGTTTTGTTAATAACAAGCCTAGTAGAACACCCAGTGTACGCCATGCGCACACCATTGAGAATAACAGAACCAACATTCACGTGTTCCAACATATTTAACAAAAGTTCGTGCGACACCTCATCGAAGGCTTTAGCCATGTCTACCTGGAGCATTGCCAAAGTCCCTTGCATGGCGTCACAACACTCCAGAACACTTCGGGCAGTATGAATATTTGTAACTATCGACCGCCCTTTGATCCCGCACGTTTGATGCGGCCCTACCAGGTCCTTTATGACAGTCTGTAAGCGGCCTGCCAATATTTTCATTAAAACCTTATAATCGACATTTGTCAGACTAATAGGACGATACCCAGGGATCTGCCTGAGTTTCGCAACCTCCTCCGATTTCGGTATAAGCACAGTGTGCGACACGAGAAAAGAAGGTGGCAGCACACCTTTGTGGTACGCCTCAGAGTAAACTCTACATAGGACCGGGCTAATGTCACCCTTAAACGCCTTGTAGAAAGCAGCGCTCAGGCCATCAGGGCCCGGCGTCTTCCCTGGGCTTAACTCGTCGATAGCGCCGCGTATCTCTTCTACTGTAATATCTCTTTCGAGATGCGCCATAACTTCCTCGTCTAAGCACGGTAACAAAGACGTAAACTCTTCTCTAAACTTGACGGCATCGACAGGATGACAAGAAAACAAATTTTTATAAAAGTCACAAAAACAGCGCTCTTTATTAGCCTGGTCACTATAAACCACACCTTCGGCTTCAATTTCCACTATCGCATTTCTGCGCGCATACTTCTTTTCCGCGATGAACGCTCTTTTAGTCGGCGCTTACCCGTGCAAAAATCTCTCAGCTCGTGCGCGCACAAGCGCACCCTCATACTTCTCTTTATCTATTACTTCGAGCTGCGCTTTTAATCCTCTAATGTCATCCTTCAACGCCCCGGGCGATTCACATTCTTCCTTAACGTAAACGTCCAGGGTACTTCGTAACCAGGCTTCTCTTTGCTTCTCGTCGTATTTGATTGCGGATGATCTTTCAAGGGCCTTTAACTTAACTTCTTGTTTGAAGAGCTCCCAATTGAGAGTAAAGTTAACGTTCTCTTCTCCACCGAAAAACGTCCGTGCGCATGCATTAACGGCCTCAGTGAAATGTTCATCCTGCAGCAGCTTGTTATTAAGCTTCCAAAGCCCCCAACAGAACGCGTTGCCTGGTTTTACCATTCTACCAACGGTTACGGTCACAAGACAGTGATCGCTGAAGGAAACGGGGGAAACTCGGTAGCTATCACACTCCGGCAGAATCTCTGACGAAACATACACTCTGTCGAGACGCGCATGACTGTTGCCCTGGAAGTGTGTATAGCGAACGGTACCGCTACTGCCAAGGCTATCGCCCACATCTTCCAGCGCGAAGTCAGCGACGATATCAGTTAAAACTATCGTACTCGCATCGCGGAACCTTGTCGAGCTACTTTTGTCTTGCGCAGAACATACGCAATTAAAGTCGCCAAGTAAAATAACGAGCCTCTCCGTATCGCAAAACCCGCGAACATTCTCAAAAAAACCCTTCCTTTCCGCTGCCTTTGTGGGCGCGTACACACAAATCAAGCGCCATTCGCTTGACGATAAAACAAAATCGCACACAACAAAACGCCCACACTCGGACGCGGTGACGGTCTCTAGGGTTGCCCCCAAACTCCTTCGAACCAACAGGGCAACGCCCGCAGACATCCCGACCGCGTGAGCAACGCACACGTCGTACCTCGACGCAAACGGGCGCACCATACGATCTGTCTGCTCCTCTCTCTCAACCTTCGTTTCTTGTACCGCCACTATATCCAGGTCCTGTTCGGTCACTAAACGATACAACTGATTCTGCCGTCTCCTGTCAGCAAGCCCCCGGACGTTAAGCGTGGCAATACGGATTGGCGTGTTTAAATACACCAGGTTAAGAGAGAAAACAAACAGACCCGAAAGCATTTATGCTGGTACATTTGACAAATGAAAAAAAAAAAAAAACAACACCGTAAAATGACGAAAACAGCCCCCCCCCCCTCCCCCCATGGAAAAAAAACAAACGGATCCAACTTGAGCCCGTTGAGAGAGCTTCACTTGACGCTCGTACATACAAAACACCCCAAACCCCCACCCTGAAACGAAGGAAGAACTCTTCGACGCCCAACACACCCCCCCAAAAAAACGCGCAATGACCGCAAGGAAAACCCTTCGACACCCGACGCAGAACCAAAAACCCACGTAATACAACTAACGAGCTTAAACCCATGACTAGAACACGCCCTGCACTTTTCTTGCTTTTCAAAGACACACAAAGAAAACTTAAAAATACTTTTAGCAGTCCGAAAACGAAGGCAAGGATGGCGTTCTTACGAATTCTTTGTTGCCGTGGGTCCTCTGTCGTAGGGCGTGTTGAGCTTCGGTTTGAAGCTCGAGCGCCGCGACGTGGGTCCCACACTCACCGACCCCCCCGCTACGGAGCCATCCCCCCCTCCGCGTTGTCCGACACTGTCTTGACGCGGCCGCTTGGCCACAGACTGGTCCTGGTCGCCAGTTTTCAAGTCGACGCCCTCTTGGGGGGCGGGAGATTCCAACGCCGCGAACTGACCCGCCACGCTCACCGGGCTCTCACCGTCGCCGTCGTACGTCAGCTGGTCTCCTTCGTTGATACTTTGCGCAGGTAGCACTACGACGGCGGCCGACTCCTTCACCTCAGCGCTCTTTTCAGGCGGCGCGTCCTCCGTCACCGGGTCTCCTCCGCCCCCTGCTGCAGGCGCCTCCGTCTCCTCCTCGTCCATGATGTTCTCCGTTCGGTCCACATCCCCCACCGGTCCGGCCACCTTCGCGTACGTCCGCACGCACTCGTTCGCTTCGTGACCGAAGCGGCGGCAGAGAGTGCAGCGCGGCACATTGCAGTCACGCCTCATGTGCCCCGTGCCAGAGCAGCGAAGGCACTGCGGGGCCCTTCCGGGCACGACCACGAGCGCCTGCTCGCCTGCGACACGAAGCTGGTGGGGCAGGTCCTCAGCCCTCACGCCCGCCTTGAGCTTGAGGGTCACGGACCGCGTCGTCGAGCCCTTGTCGTGGACGCCTTGAACACGCCAGCGCTCCCGTGAAACTTCGCTGACCCTCCCGTAGGGAGCCAGTGCAACTCGTACGTCGTCCTCGGTCACGTTGTAAAGCAGCCAGTGGAGCTTCAGCCGCAGGTCCTGGTTGGCAGGGTCAATGACGAGGCAGTGTCGACCTTGACGTGAAGCTCCTTTGCTTCCAAGATCTTCTTGACGCCTAGCTCCGACTTGAACGTCACCGCCCATACGTGACTCATTTGGAACGCCCCCAAGGCAAGTACCTCAGGGAGCAATTCCAGCCGAGCCAAAGTATCGCGGAAATCTTCAACGCGATACGGGCGCGCACGCATGTCACCGTGCAAAAAAACGGTATTAAAAACAATACGTCCTGTAGGCAATGTCGGCAACGAAACTTGATAACAATCGTCCTGAGCAAGAAACCTGTTACCGCGGCCGGGAACGGCCGCATTAACCGCTCCTGAGGAGCCCTGCATCCTGCGTCCGTTCACTGTGGTGGCCGGAAGCAGAATCCGGCTATCTGGGCGACTGTGTTCTGCTTCACTTTCTGGGGTATTTATATTTACTACAACTGTATCTGACGCTTGAGGGTGGTAGCCAGCGCCACTCAGACTACACGGGGAGAAGGGGACCTTCTTTTTCAACCCCCGGGGCGTGACGCGAACGTCTACAGCCTGTCATGAGCGGTCAACTGGCGGGAAACCCTCTTATGCTACCTTGGCATCAAGGTTGCCAGAACCGAGGCCCTCGCTAAGCTTTCGCGTGATAATATGGTTTGGAAATGAGGGGCTCGTTAGGAAATACAGAAAGAAATGCCGGCAGTCTACAACGCCAAAGAAGGCATAGGGGAAGGTTAGACTATTTTTTTACCGTTAGTGACGTTACATTATTATTAATTTTTATTAATTACGTGAGAAAGAAAGAAAGAAAAACACGCGCCCAGAGTGGGGACCAAACCCACGCCTTTCGATTAGATCTCGAATGCCTTACCAATTCGGCTATCTGGGTGACTGTGTTCTGCTTCACTTTCTGGGGTATTTATATTTACTGCAATTGGTAAGGCAATCGAGATCTAATCGAAAGGCGTGGGTTCGGTCCCCACTCTGGGCGCGTGTTTTTCTTTCTTTCTTTCTCACGTAATTAATAAAAATTAATAATAATGTAACGTCACTAACGGTAAAAAAATAGTCTAACCTTCCCCTATACCTTCTTTGGCGTTGTAGACTGCCGGAATTTCTTTCTGTATTTCCTAACGAGCCCCTCATTTCCAAACCATATTATCACGCGAAAGCTTAGCGACGGCCTCGGTTCTGGCAGCCTTGATGCCAAGGTAGCATAAGAGGGTTTCCCGCCAGTTGACCGCTCATGACAGGCTGTAGACGTTCGCGTCACGCCCCGGGGGTTGAAAAAGAAGGTCCCCTTCTCCCCGTGTAGTCTGTATGGCGCTGGCTACCACCCTCAAGCGTCAGATACAGTTATAGTATATATAAATACCCCAGAAAGTGAAGCAGAACACAGTCGCCCAGATAGCCGAATTGGTAAGGCATTCTTTCTTTCTCACGTAATTAATAAAAATAATAATAATGTAACGTCACTAACGGTAAAAAAAATAGTCTAACCTTCCCCTATGCCTTCTTTGGCGTTGTAGACTGCCGGCATTTCTTTCTGTATTTCCTAACGAGCCCCTCATTTCCAAACCATATTATCACGCGAAAGCTTAGCGAGGGCCTCGGTTCTGGCAGCCTTGATGCCAAGGTAGCATAAGAGGGTTTCCCGCCAGTTGACCGCTCATGACAGGCTGTAGACGTTCGCGTCACGCCCCGGGGGTTGAAAAAGAAGGTCCCCTTCTCCCCGTGTAGTCTGAGTGGCGCTGGCTACCACCCTCAAGCGTCAGATACAGTTGTAGTAAATATAAATACCCCAGAAAGTGAAGCAGAACACAGTCGCCCAGATAGCCGAATTGGTAAGGCATTCGAGATCTAATCGAAAGGCGTGGGTTCGGTCCCCACTCTGGTCGCGTGTTTTTCTTTCTTTCTTTCTCACGTAATTAATAAAAATTAATAATAATGTAACGTCACTAACGGTAAAAAAATAGTCTAACCTTCTCCAATGCCTTCTTTGGCGTTGTAGACTGCCGGTATTTCTTTCTGTATATATATATATATATATATATATAATATATGTGTGTGTGTGTGTGTTTGTAAATTGAGTTGCTAGGAGAGCTTCGTCTCGTATTTCTTGCTTTGTCTTCGTGGTTGAATAGCGCTGCTCCAATCATGATAAGCAGAAGCTGCGTCGCTGTGCTGTATACGTCTGCCAGCCTCACCGCCATGGACAACAAGGTATGGTTGGAGATGCAGGTCAATGCGAGTAGGGGTGGGTGTAGTCCGTATAACGTGTGGTGTATGTTGTGGTACCCTCGTTCAACGAGCAGGGTACTGGGTTGATGTCAGAAGTGGTGTGGATAAGATGCATTGATTGATTGTACGTCCTAACGCGCCGACGCAACTCAGGCGATGAGGCGCGCCGTAGTGGAAGGCTCGGGATTGATTTTGACCACCTGGGGATTTTTAACGTGCGCCGAAATCTCATAGATACGGGCGTTTTTGCTTTTCGCCTCCATCAGAAAAGCGGCCGCCGCGGCCGGGAATCGAACCTGCGACCTCGTGGGATGAGATGCATGTTCGATTGGGGAGAGCCAACAGCCGCCTTGTGTGTGTATGATACGGGGGTGTTGAGATATATGCGCACGAAAAGTGAGCGGTAGGTGTGCGAATTGAAAGGTGGCTGGGCAACTTCCAACATTGGAGGTTGCTGGTGAAGTTGTGGTCTAACGTATGGGGTAGCACAGGACCCGGCTAGCTTCGCTAGAGAAAGTGCTACGCGGCGCACGCTAGCCCTAGCGGAATCCAAAGACTCACGCACGGGTTCGGGTACTCACATGAGGTAGACAGACTCCGGCAATCCAAAGTGAGTCTTTATTGCCTGGCAGATACAGGGCATGTACCAGACAACACGACTATTGCTTGCGGGGAGACAGTGGCTCCTGTCGCTCGCTCAAGCAGTGAGACTGAGACCTCGATATCTGTCATCACGGCCGCGGGAGCGGGGGAGGCATCCCTTGCGACCGATCAGGATAGAATCTCTTAGTAGAGTCCCGTGGAGCCAACTGGGTTCTCGGTGATCGGGGCATTGGGAGTAGGCACCACCCAAACCAACAGACACCGGCCGCATCGCCCAGCCGACTCCCGGCGGAATGCGTGGGCGTCCCGGTGACCGGTTAAAAGCGCAAAGGCTTATGGGTACGTCGTCTGCTCCCGCCACTTCCGGTTCGAGGTCTCGCCTGGCCTCCCGTACGCCGGCGGCTTTCAAGCGCGTGTATGCGTGTTGTTTATTGTTACAGTGTGCTTACCTTTCAGAGGAGCCCATAGGAGGATTCATCGTTGTTATAGATTGAGTGTGCGATGTATATGCAATTGTTTCCGGTGGAAACAGATAAACAACAAGCACAAGCGCGCGTGAAAGCCACCGGCTTACGGGAGGCCAGGACAGCTTTCGAACTGGAAGTGGCGGGGCTCCGCGGGAGCGGACAATCTACCCATGAGCCTTTGCGCTTTTTACTGGTAACCTATAAGGTGTGAGTACCGCGGCGCACTTCTTCGGCAGCGCGTGACTCCCTTGCGCACCGATGACATCAGGGAAAATGTGGCGCTGCCCGCTTCCTCCACCACCACTCCACACTCCAGTCGCCTCTTCGTCACCTCTATGGCCTTGAAGTTGCGGTTCCCCCTCGCTCCAAATCCCAAAGCCTCCGCTAGCGTCGTTTCCCCCTCACCCCGCAGTGGTCGTATCTCAGTGCAGCCCCTGACAATATGGTCTATAGTTTCCCGATCACTGCCGCAGCATGCACATGTTTCATCCTGCTGCCTGTAGCTACCCGTGTATGCCCGGGTTCTCAGGCATCCCGCCCGTGCCTCGAAAAGCAATGAACTGCCTCTCGTATTCCCATATAACCCCTCCTTCTTAATTTCCCGTTTCTCTGTCCTATGAGTCTCCAGGGGGTTTTTCCCTTCCATTCTATGTGCCCACTTTGTCGTCTCTGCTGCCTTTACCTGCTTTTTAACTGTCGTGCATACCGCACCTTTTCCTACCGAATTTCCGTACCGCTTGGTCAGCTGTCTGGTCCTCCGTCTCCGCCGCGTGTCCATGTTCCTCACATACAGGTACCTAAACACACTCGCGGCCCATTTTTTGTCCTCCATGTCATGAAGTCGCTCCTCAAACTTTGTCTTGCTCTGCGCCTCCCTCGCCTCGAAACACCACCAGCCCATATCCCCCTTTACCGCTTCATTTATAGTTTTGCTGTGTAGTGCAGGGTACCGTCATCACGTCATCAGGCCAATCTGCCTACCACCCTCTGATTTACCTCCAGGCCCACTTAGGTCTCTGGTTTCATGCACAGAAGTGAATTTGCGAAAGTTAATCCTGGTACCATGACCCCTTTCCAGACTCCCATTACCACCTCGTATGTGCTGTATCCCCAGAGGGCTCTAGGCTTCATTATAGCCGCGTTCCGTCTTCCTTTCGTCTTAAGGTGAGCCTCATGCGCATGCGTGTAATTTTCGCTGTCGTTCAGCCATACTCCTAAATATTTATAGGAGGGTTGCACCTGACGTCATCCAGTTGGAGGTACTACCGGCGCCGGAGCAGCGCGCCATGTTTGCGGTCGGTGGCGCGTAGCGATCTTTTCACCCCGCGCTTGGCGACAGGTGGTTGTGTGGTACCGAACCCGATATATGACTGTTTTGTGTGTGTACGAAGATTATGCGGCTAAGCGCCTACGCTCGCGACCTTCGTGGCGCAGAAAAGCGTCGCTACTTGGAGAAAGTTGCACAATGTGGTGGCGTCGACCCATACGACTACGGTGCTGGAGACGCGGCGTTGGATTTGACGTCGTTGCCCCGCGTCAAGTTAACGGACATAAAGGACTACCTCGTACATGCCACCAGTTTCGCGACACGGGAAGCGCTTAAAGCATACAAGAGCATGGAAGGCCACAATTATTTGACTAGTGGTTGGGTCCAGGAGCCGTGCGTCAAGGTGCTTGCTGACGGCCGTCGCGTCGTTCTCGGCAAGGTAAGTTATCGGCACACTCTTCGTGCAACCTTCGTACGGAAATCGTTGATCGCTTAAGTCCTTTCGCAAACGCTGTCAGACGAAAGCGGTGACTGTATCGCAAATGCTACTAAAGTAACGCGAGCGTGACAGGGACGCATCCGTTACCGCAGCAGTGAACTCGCAATGTAACATCAAATGCGTGCTGCAAGCGCCGAATGAAAAGCGACTGGTTGTGCCGTGTTTACAACAGGGGAGGTGTGCGGCTAAAGTAACCCGCGCTCATTCGCTGCGCAACCGATTGGCTATGCGCGGTTTTAGGAAAATATAATGGTTTGATAGCACTGCTTTCAAGGACCTTTTTTTTTCATGTGCGGCATTCGCAGGCGTTGTACGAGAATGCACTGGAGCCATGGCTTCTGGTTACTGAAGATGGAGCAGTGCTGGCTGCCCACTGCATCTGCATGGCAGGCCTGGGGGAGGCATGCTCCCACATTGCTGCAGTTCTTTTTTATGTGGAAGTTGTTGTGAGGCGACGCGATGGCAAAGTGTGCACTGATGAAGAGAATAGCTGGCTCCCACCGTATGTGCAGCACCTAGAAGGCAAACGGTGTTCACAAGTAAGCTTCGCTTCAGCACGCGCCAAAAAAATTCAGATGGATGCTGGAATGGAGACCCACTGAAGCAGGCGTCAACAGAAAGCAGCGATAGAAGAAACAACGCCAGAAGAGTGGTCGATGTTCCTATCCATGTGCCACAAGAGCGACAGCCGACCTGCTCTCCTTTCTTTAGAGGAGCCATATGCTGCGGAGTTTGCCCCAGTGGCCCTCAAGTTCCCAAAGGCAGTGCTGACTAATCTCCACAAAGACGACGTACCTGAAACCCAGGATGCCATGATGGACCACTGCATGGAGGTCATGAAAGCACTTGTGATCGAGCCAGAGGTATGTTTACTGTGATTTAAGTGCTGTAAACTTATGAGTGACATACACAAACTTGTGCACACTGAAAGCAACTTTTATTTATATGCGCATGATTTTCTTTACACTCGCAGGTGGCAAGGCTGGTTGAAGCGGAAACAAAAGACCAGGCAAAGTCAACAAAATGGTTCCCACTCAGAGCAGGCCGAATCACCGCCTCAAATGCAAAAGCGGTGTGCAGGACGTCAATACCAAGCCCGTCCATGTCCCTGTTGAACAAGATTTGCAGCCCGGAACACACACAGTTCTGGGCCCCGCAGACTGCATGGGGCAAGGAGCATGAAGAAACGGCCAGGCAGGCATATGCTGCTGCATCGGCCAGCATTCATTTAAATTTTCAATGTGCAACTGCTGGGCTACACATTTCAGTAGAGAAGCCGTTCCTAGCAGCCACACCTGACGGTCTCGTAACCTGTAGTTGCTGCGGTGAGGGAGTGCTAGAAGTTAAGTGCCCCTATAATGGACGCAATGGAACAGTCAAAGAGCTAGCCTTGTCCAAGTCTGCCTGTGTTTCCTTGACAGGTGGAAAACTGAGGCTGCGCACAGACCACGCGTACTACTACCAAGTACAGTTGCAAATGTTTGTTACACAAAGGAAGTACTGCGACTTTGTCCTGTGGACAGTGATAGAGTTTGTCATGTTGCGTGTATATTATGACTCAGAGTTCAGCAGGGCAATGGCACAGCGATGCCAGCTCTACTTTGAACGTGTTGTTCTTCCAGAGCTCTGCTTTAATTATTAGACCAGCAACCGCAGTTGCGAAGCCGAGGCTGGTTGCACTGGCACATCAGGATCAGACGCAGAAAAAACAGACAGCTTATTCTGTTTTTGCCAACAGCCGGAGTCTGGAAAAATGATCAGCTGTGACAACGGCACGTGTAAATATAAATGGTTTCATTTTGCGTGCGTTGGCCTTAAAAGGGCACCTAGAGCAAAAAAGTGGTACTGCAGTGAATGCCAGAAAGTTGTAAATAAAGTGTGAATCAGGTGTGGCAACGGCACGTGTAAATATGTTTCACTTCGTTGTAAATAAAGCGTGAATCAGGTGTGGCAACGGCACGTATAAATATGTTTCACTTCGTGTGTGTCAGCCTCAAAGCACCTAGGACAAAAAGTACTGCACTGGATGCCGAAAAATTGTAAATAAAGTGATTTCTACTGAACTTGGCTGAATTGTGAAAAAAGAAAAAAAAACTTTTCAGGTATGCATGAATGCAAACATGGCACTACAGAAAGTACTGTGCTGCTCATCAGCCAAATGGTACCAGGGAGTCGCTGAGATTTGCCAGTGCTGCACAAACAACAATTCTGTCAAGCACAGTGGGACCATCAGGATCACAACTGAGCACCTCCACAGGCAGCGTGTGTTTCAGAATGCGGTACTTGTTCCGCAGCAGGCCGATTACCCTCTCCACATGTATGCGCACATTTGCCACTTTCCGGGTCTTTTCTACCTCGTAAGCAGAAAGCTGCGGTTTGCCTTTCGTAAATGCAGGCATCACCAATTTGGCACAGTGAATGCCAACTTCTGCAGACACTGTCATGGGCGTCCGGAAGGGGGGGCAAGGGGGGGCCACTGCCCCCCCTTGGAATTTCGGATATTTTTATGCACTACAAAAAAGCTGCACAGCTTGGTTGGCCCATAATTAAAATAACTTTGCCCTGAAGGACGGAATAGAGGAGAGAACGTTCTCTCCTTTGTCCTGTCCTTTAGCGCGAAGCTTTTCTAATTATGTGCGTGAACCAACTAGCCCAACAATCCACGCTACTTAAATGATTACCACACTCAGGTCCTGCGCATCCGTATGGAACGCCCTTCAGGACTGCGGTCAACATTGCACTTTAGAGCTGACTAACATTGCCGGTCATGTCACGGCAGTGAAGCAGACTGCCTGTGCTGGCTATTGCAGATAGCGAACAATTCTGAATGGTTTGACGTTTTTCTTGTTTTTTTTCTAAACTCTAGTTTTATGCAGTCTTACCGCAAGAACTTCAGTTTTCGGACAAAGTTGCAGCTATATCTACGAAAAAATCTTCACCGCTACACCTAGTAGGGAGAGTGTAAGATCCTCCTGTGCGGTCCCATCACCTTGTACGCCCTTTCCTTCGAAATTGCGAAATGTCGATACCACCCAAGCCCCCAAACAAAACCTATAAATCAGCCCCTCAAAACGCTGGTACGCCTGTACTGCATTGAAAGCCAGGGAGGCGAGTAGTATCTTTATTGCGTGAGTCATTTCAACAGACTTCATCACACATGTCATCTCGCAATTTGCCCCGTAAAACCCAAGCAGCTGCTAGTCAAGGAAGATTGACTGAGTGCAGTTCTATGTATGTGAATGTATTGTGGTGTGTGCTGGTGATCAGTTGGCGTTAGTCGAGAACCCTCACGCAGCGAGACTGGCCGCTCTTCTTTACAAAGTGACAGTAACTTTTCGCATTTTCTTTATTAACTTTATTTCTTTGTTCGGTAATCAAATTCAACGTATATCCTCCAAGTCTGGTTCTAAATCGCTGTTTGTACTTTTTGTAACCACAAAAAGCGCCTTTTTGGTGCTATCCAACCGTACCCCCCCCCCCCCCCCCCCACGAATGGATGCCCCCCCTTGCAAAAAGATCTGCGGACGCCCTTGGACACTGTAAACCCCCTGTCCGCCAACACAACATCTCCTGGCAGCAGGTTGTCTAGCACACAGCAGTTTAAAGTTATGACTTTATCACTTGTGCGGCCATACCACCCACAAGAAATAAACGTCGTAACCCCCTGGGGTGCAATGCCAATCAGGAACTTAACGGTGTTGTGATTTTTGTACTTGGACCAAGTCTGCGAACGTGGTAGCATAGAAGAAGGGCGCTCTATAAAGACTTCAAAACAGTCCAGGATCACAGCCACCTGGGTCCCAAAAGCTCTGCGGAAGGCCATTGGCATGGTCGACTGAAGGGTGTGTCGCGCTGGCCACTTGACAGCATATCGCAGCCGCACAAAGGCAACGTCCAGCCACTTGTTCACCGCTCTTGATATCGTGGCCTCGGAGACATGGAACCTGCAAGTAATAGTTTTAGCACACCATAACAAACAAGGTTACAGATCAAGTACCTGTAGGCTAAGTCTTGGAGGGGCACGTTGAGCCGGAGGCGAATCAGGAAGACGATCATCTCCTGAAACTTTGTGAGGGCATTGCGGCTAGTGTGGGACACGCTGACTTCTAAAAGAATGTACAGTGCAAACAAGATGGTAAAGCTGGGCAGTCCTGTATAAAATTGGACCATGTCTGGTCTCTCTTTTAAGCAGTCCTCGGTCAGCATGTGCGTGCTCAGCTTGTTTTTCGTGTCCACAACTTCAGCCAGGAGGCGGCAGTTCTCTTCCTCAAGAAGTTTGATGTCGAGCATTGTCAGGTCAGTTGTTTGCCCAAAGCTGGCTTTCTCTGGAAAAAAAAGCACAAAATTTTGAATTCACTGCGTAATCTTCACTGGAATACAGAACTGACAGCAATGATTTGCGTTAAGCTAACTCATAGTAGACCTAATATGTGGTGCCACGGAAAACATACCGACAACACTGCACTCTTGCTGCCTTTGTGCTCCCTGGCCTTCAGCAACAGCAGCTCCCTCTTGGTGCAGCACTGGCGTCTCTCCATCAGCAGGAGTAGTACACTTTTCCTGGCATGCTTGTGGTGGGCCCGTAACATCATCTACAGGCATGTGTGCCTGTGCACTTACAGGTTGAAGGGGACCTTGCTTTTTTTTTACATCTGCAGCTGCCTGTTGTACCTGTAAACACACATTTTGGCTGCATAGTTAAAACATTGATTTTCAATCATGCAGAACATAGCTAACCATTAGCGAAATTCTACCAGGAAGCCTGAAAAAAGAACGAGGAACTTCTCCGATGACGTCTAAATCAAAGTGTCAGATTGGTTGGGGGCTCTGGGGAGACAAGAAACATTTATTCAAGAGGGGAAATATAAACCAGCCATAACGCGTAGCAAAAAAAAATGACGCAGGGAGGAAGCTGGCGAGGGTACTCGGATCGGATTACTTGCGCGAAAGGGTGACGAGAAAGCCCACTGTGTCCGCCTGCATTTATTTTCCGTCCCGCGGACACAGTGAGCTGCGTTATCGCAAATTTCACGGGTAAAAAGAATCCAACAAAGAGCTTCAAACCAGGGAAATAAAACTAAGTTCATCGCTTACACTGCCCTAGCATATGCCGCAACGCTGAGCAGAAACACTGACATACCTGGAAAGAGAGCGATAGGCGTTCGCCGCTGGCCCGTGCCCCATATGCAGCGTCGGCGCCCAGTCCGGGTCTTCCTCGGTCATAGCGTATGCTGGGCGACCTGTACAACATGTAGAGTGCTTGTTAAATTTGCGGGGTGGAGTTTGCGAGGCACTATGAGCCTCGCAAGCTCCACTCAAGTTGTCAACACGGTCGCTAGGTACGGGGCCTGTCGCCTCGTACTGCTTCCACCCGTGGTTAAAAACCACTTTGATATCGGGATGTTAATATTTAGAGCTACTTCGTACAGATTGTGAACACTTACCTGAAATAAAATGCCTACTGCAGACACGGTAGTGGTTCGCCGAAGGATTTAAGTCTTTGCGGTTGATGCGCCGCAGCCACTCCGCTCTCCTTCGCGATGTGATTTCTTCAGTCTTCTTGCACTGGCTGGTTATGGCCTTCGGTATGCAAAAAAACTTGATCTCCACGACATTTTCGTCGCCAGGCTTTTTTTTAGTATGGATGTTGCAGCCGAAAACAACACAATTCACCATGTCACCGCACACTGATGGTTACGGCGGCCAGAACCGATACGGGCACGTACGGACGAGTCGGGGACGACCGCACTAGTGGCGTCCGAGCCGCTACGATGGCACCGCCACCTGGGAGCGCGGAGGCAGTGCAACCCTGCTATACTCTTTCACCAATGGTATTTCTACTTGTTGCACTGATACCGCATCTTGGTCAAGAGAGCCGTCCGTGGCATCGGCGCGCTGTAGAGTCATGTTTCCGCCGCCGGTACTCCCCATTCTAGCCACCTTACCGCCAGGCGGGTAAAGCTGGCTCAAAAATGTGTCTAAACACGAATGCCGCCATGATGCCACGCTGTAGTTGCCAGATCAATAGTTTAAGATATGGCTAACAATTTTTCTTAAAAATGAGGCACAAATTTAGGGCCCTAAGCTAAAATTAGGCAACTTTTATGGCAATAACTGAGTTTCTTTACGAGTTTGTATGCTTTTTATTAGTTTTCTTGAAGTATTTATGCTTGACGAACAAAAATAAATGAAATTAAAAGCAAAAAGAAGACGTCGGGCTGAGGCGCCAAATTCAGTTTCGATATATTGTGAGGAGCGTCAGTCGTGTGGGGCTAATTTACAAAGGTTCACTCTAACACGCCTTAGTGTCTGCTGTGTCACTTCGTTGCTTGCGAAGACACGCTTGCGAAGACTGCCGATGATACGGAATAAAGCCGCCGCCGCCTATCTTCAAGGACACCTTCTCTACATGTCCGTAGTGGCTGCTGCCGATTTGAACTCGCCGTCAGCCGGTCATATCGTGTTACGCGAAACATGTCTGGGCAGATCAGCTTCTTTTAATCGTATATGATTCGTAAATTAAAAACAAACAAATGTACGAACCATTTTACCATGCCTAGCGTATAACTAGGCTCTTGTTTACGGGTGCTGTTATACTTTCACTGAACGGTTTTTTACTTGAGTCAGAGATAAAACAACCGCCAACTAATAATAATAATGGTAACTTTATTTGCACGATAAGGTGGTTTTCTAGAGGAGGACAAGGCGAAGCCGAAAGGTAATCCCGAATGTAGGTGCAGAAATCTCCTGTATGGGTGTGTGCGATTGGTGCATGCTCCTTCGATCGCTGAAACACGCAATCTGAAATTTTCGAGAATATATTTGATGCTGTGCATGACACATTTCTTAAATTCGGCGGATCAGCGACGTTGTTTAATTACGTATACTTGCACCTCTGCTCTCATATGGCCCATGTATATACCTGCACAGAGGAGGTGGGGGAGGAGTAAACTTCGTTCATGTAAGATGGGCACCCGTGTTGTGGGGGATTAAAAAATTATTCTGTCCTTCCCTGGGTGCCTTCGCCAATGAACGGAAACAGCATGAGACTATCAATCGCTAATATAGAGTATTCAGACACTTAATGTGCATTGCATATGGCAGTCATAAAGAAAGCCGACAATAAACTGAACTCTCAATTTTATTATTTGCGACAGTTACATCTGCACGTATCGGTCCAGCCAGGGCCATCTGGAGACGTTCTTCAACTGTATACACTAGATAAAAGGAAGGAATGCGATATGCGAATGCCATAGAACGAAGGAATTCGATATGTGTAGCACAGCCTTCTCATTTATGCCAACATGAAACCGGTGGCCACAAAGGGGCCACACCAGACCTTGTAGAATTTCCACGCTTCCATTCCAGCGTGCTCACAGCAACAAGGATGATCACGAAGTTGCATCACCGAAGCTGGGTTCCAGTAATGCTGTAGCTGATTATGAAAGTTCTGGCTAATGCTCATTCAGATTGTGGTCATCAGCATTCTTGTTTTCATCAAAAATTATGGGCCATCGCAATGCCATCAGTCCGTGTATCATAAGCAAAAACAAACACAGAAAAAGCAAGAGGGTCATATGTACAAGCAATTCTTTTCCAACAAATTTTATTTCCCCACCAGTAATACCACCAGACCTCTAGGGAAGTTTGTGAAGGTAAGAGCAAGGCTAAGATGACCTAATGTGCGACTTCAAAGAAAGGAAGAAACTTTAGAAGAAAGCTAGGGAGGTTAACCAAGGAAAGAAGAACTGTCCAGCTGGCTGTGCTACATGTGGAAATGGGAACAGGAAACTTGAAAGAAAAGGAAAGGACTGGCATAAAATAAAGGATAAAAAATTCGGGAGAAAAAAAAACATGGCGTGGAAATGGCCAGTACAAAGACAGCACCATGGGCGAAAAAAGATAGGCATAAAACAAGCAGGCAAAATGACAAAATGGGCAAACGAAGGATGCTGCACACTGGTAACACCCCTACAGCACCTGTGACTGTTCTCTCTTAATCACTGCAATCTGCTTCTTCAAGGCAAGAACTGATTTTGCTACTTTAGCTCCATCTTGTCTAAAACCACTGAAATATGACTGATTTTCTGTGTACATAATGTAAATAGGGTACATAATTTCTAATTTTTTGAAATTTCTCCTGAAGTGTCTGCTCCTTCGTGGAAGCTTTCGTGACTAACTGCCTCGTAGAATTGCATTTGCTTTGTTCATTTTTTGCTCTTTTATGCTGCCTCTGCTTGTATTTGTTTATTTCGTTCTTTTCCTCTTCTCCAGTGCTTAGGTTTTTTATCATGAAATTGTTTTTTTTTCAAAAAGGTTTTTTGGCTTTTAACCCTGTCTGTTTTTTGGCTTTAAACCTGCCATAACTTTGCTGGAAATAGTTAGTTCCTCACACAATTTTCCTCTTTCTTTATTCTGGGAGAGGGGGCATGAAATTTTAAAAGGTAAAGAGCCCTGCAGC